>NW_027311892.1:417500-507500 GCF_040954645.1 Diabrotica undecimpunctata | reverse complement strand
ACTCACACACACAAATACACACACACACTCATACACGCACACACACGCACACTCACACACACATACACTCTTCACCTCTCGACTCCTACCCATTAGTCGCCTCTTACGACAAGCAGGGGCTTCTTGCCACGGCAGTGTTCTTATCTCTGCGAGCCGAAGGGACACACACACACATACACACACACACACACACACACACACACATACACACTTCACCTCTCGACTTCTACCAATTAGTCGCTCCTTACAGCAAGCATGGCCTTCTTGCCACGGACGTATTCATATCTCTGCGAGCCGAAGGGATACACACACACATACACACACACATACTCACACACACACGCACACACGCACACACACATACACTCTTCACCTCTCGACTCCTACCCATTAGTCGCCTCTTACGACAGGCATGGCCTTCTTGTCACGACTGTATTTTTATCTCTGCGAGCAGAAGGGACACACACACATACACACACACATACACACACACATTCACACACACACACGCACGCACACATACACTCTTCACCTCTCGACTCCTACCCATTAGTCGCCCCTTAAGACTGGCATGGCCTTCTTGCCACGGCTGTTTTCTTATCTCTGCGAGCCGAAGGGACACACACACACATACACACACACACACACTCACAAACACACACACACGCGCAAACACGCACGCACACACGCACACACACACGCACACACGCACGCACACACGCACACACATACACTTACACACGCACACACACACGCACACACGCACACACACATACACTCTTCACCTCTCGACTCCTACCTATTAGTCGCCTCTTACGATAGGCAGGGCCTTCTTGCCTCGGTCGTGCTCTTATCTCTGCAAGCCGAACTAACACACACACATACTCACACACGCACACACACGCACACACTCATACACACATACACTCTTCACCTCTCGACTCCTACTTATTAGTCGCCCCTTACAAGAGGCAGGGCCTTCTTGCCTCGGTTGTATTATTATCTCTGCAAGCGGAACGGACACACACACACACGCACACACAAACACACGCACTCTCACACGCACACACACGCACATACGCACACACATATACACTCTTCACCACTCGACTCCTACCCATTAGTCGCCTCTTACGACAGGCAGGGCCTTCTTGCCACGGCCGTGTTCTTATCTCTGCGAGCCGACTGGACACACACACTCACACACACAAATACACACACACACGCACACACACGCACACACGCACACTTACACACAAATACACTCTTCACCTCTCGACTCCTACCCATTAGTCGCCTCTTACGACAGGCCGGGCCTTCTTGCCACGGCCGTGTTCTTATCTCTGCGAGCCGACTGGACACACACACACTCACACACACAAATACACACACACACATTCACACACGCACACACACGCACACTCACACACACATACACTCTTCACCTCTCGACTCCTACCCATTAGTCGCCTCTTACGACAGGCAGGGCCTTCTTGCCACGGCCGTGTTCTTATCTCTAAGAGCCGACCGGACACACACACACACTCACACACGCACACACACGCTCACACGCACTTACACATATACACTCTTCACCTCTCGACTCCTACGAAGTAGTCGCCGCTTACGACAGGCAGGGCCTTCTTGGCACAGACGTGTCCTTATCACTGCGAGCCGACCGGACACACACACTCACACACGCACACACACATACACTCTTCACCTCTCGACTCCTACCAATTAGTCGCCACTTACGACAGGCAGGGCATTCTTGCCTTGGCCGTATTCTTATCTCTGCAAGCCGAACGGACACATACACACTCACACACAAAAGCACGCACACACGCACACACACGCACACACACAAAAACACTTTTCACCTCTCGACTCCTACCAATTAGTCGCCACTTACGACAAACAGGGCCTTCTTGCCTCGGCCGTATTCTAATCTCTGCGAGCCGAATGGACACACACATACATACACACACACACACTTACACACGCACAAACACACACACACCCACACACGCACACACACACACACATACACTCTTCACCTCTCGACTCCTACCAATTAGTCGCCACTTACGACAGGCAGGGCCTTCTTGCCTTGGCCGTATTTTTATCTCTGCAAGCCGAACGGACACATACACACTCACACACACAAGCACGCACACACGCACACACACGCACACACACAAAAACACTTTTCACCTCTCGACTCCTACCAATTAGTCGCCACTTACGACAGGCAGGGCTTTCTTGCCTCGGCCGTATTCTTATCTCTGCAAGCCGAACGGACACATACACACTCACACACACACGCACGCACACACGCACACACACAAATACACTCTTCACCTCTCGACTCCTACCCATTAGTCGCCTCTTACGACAGGCATGGCCTTCTTGCCTCCGCCGTATTCTAATCTCTGCGAGCCGAATGGACACACACAAACATACACACACACACTTACACACGCACAAACACACACACACCTACACACGCACACACTCACGTACCCTCTTCACCTCTCGACTCCTACCCATTAGTCGCCTCTTACGATAGGCAGGGCCTTCTTGCCTCGGTCGTGCTCTTATCTCTGCAAGCCGAACTAACACACACACATACTCACACACGCACACACACGCACACACTCATACACACATACACTCTTCACCTCTCGACTCCTACTTATTAGTCGCCCCTTACAAGAGGCAGGGCCTTCTTGCCTCGGTTGTATTCTTATCTCTGCAAGCGGAACGGACACACACACACACGCACACACAAACACACGCACTCTCACACGCACACACACGCACATACGCACACACATATACACTCTTCACCACTCGACTCCTACCCATTAGTCGCCTCTTACGACAGGCAGGGCCTTCTTGCCACGGCCGTGTTCTTATCTCTGCGAGCCGACTGGACACACACACTCACACACACAAATACACACACACGCAGACACACGCACACACGCACACTTACACACAAATACACTCTTCACCTCTCGACTCCTACCCATTAGTCGCCTCTTACGACAGGCAGGGCCTTCTTGCCACGGCCGTGTTCTTATCTCTGCGAGCCGACTGGACACACACACACTCACACACACAAATACACACACACATTCACACACGCACACACACGCACACTCACACACACATACACTCTTCACCTCTCGACTCCTACCTATTAGTCGCCTCTTACGATAGGCAGGGCCTTCTTGCCTCGGTCGTGCTCTTATCCCTGCAAGCCGAACTAACACACACATACTCACACACGCACACACACGCACACACTCATACACACATACACTCTTCACCTCTCGACTCCTACTTATTAGTCGCCCCTTACAAGAGGCAGGGCCTTCTTGCCTCGGTTGTATTATTATCTCTGCAAGCGGAACGGACACACACACACACGCACACACAAACACACGCACTCTCACACGCACACACACACGCACATACGCACACACATATACACTCTTCACCACTCGACTCCTACCCATTAGTCGCCTCTTACGACAGGCAGGGCCTTCTTGCCACGGCCGTGTTCTTATCTCTGCGAGCCGACTGGACACACACACACTCACACACACAAATACACACACACACATTCACACACGCACACACACGCACACTCACACACACATACACTCTTCACCTCTCGACTCCTACCCATTAGTCACCTCTTACGACAGGCATGGCCTTCTTGAAACCGCTGATTTCTTATCTCTGCGAGCCGAAGGGACACACACACAAACATACACACACACACACACTCACACACACACACACACACACGAACACACTCGCACACACACATACACTCACACACACACGCACACACACAGAGGCAGGGCCTTCTTGCATCGGCCGTATTCTTATCTCTGCAAGCCAAACGGACACACACACATACTCACACACGCACACACACACGCACACACGCATACACACATACACTCTTCACCTCTCGTCTCCACCCTATTAGTCGCCCCTTACAAAAGGCAGGGTCTTCTTGTCTTGGCCGTATTCTTATCTCTGCAATCCAAACGGACACACAAACATACACACACACTCACACACGCACACACACGCACACACGCACACACACACACATATACACTCTTCACCACTCGACTCCTACCCATTAGTCGCCTCTTACGACAGGCAGGGCCTTCTTGCCACGGCCGTGTTCTTATCTCTGCGAGCCTACTGAACACACACACTCACACACACAAATACACACACACACTCACACACGCACACACACGCACACACGCAAGCACACACATACACTCTTCACCTCTCGACTCCTACCCATTAGTCGCCTCTTACGACAGGCAGGGCCTTCTTGCCACGGCCGTGTTCTTATCTCTGCGAGACGACCGGACACACACACACACACACCCACACAAGCACACACAAGCACACACGCACACGCACACACACACACACATACACTCTTCACCTCTCGACTTCTACCCATTAGTCACCTCTTACGACAGGCAGGGCTTTCTTGGCACGGACGTGTTCTTATCTCTGCGAGCCGACCGGACACACACACACGCACACACACACTCACACACGCACGCACACACGCACACACTTACACACGCATACACACACACACATACACTTTTCACCTCTCGACTCCTACCCATTAGTCACCTCTTACGACAGGCATGGCCTTCTTGAAACCGCTGATTTCTTATCTCTGCGAGCCGAAGGGACACACATACACATACACACACACTCACACACACACGCACACACGCACGCACACATACACTCTTCACCTCTCGTCTCCTACCTATTAGTCGCCCCTTGCAAAAGGCAGGGTCTTCTTGCCTTGGCCGTATTCTTATCTCTGCAATCCAAACGGACACAAAAACATACTAACACACTCACACACGCACACACACGCACACACGCACACACACACACATATACACTCTTCACCACTCGACTCCTACCCATTAGTCGCCTCTTACGACAGGCAGGGCCTTCTTGCCACGGCCGTGTTCTTATCTCTGCGAGCCTACTGGACACACACACACTCACACACACAGATACACACACACACTCACACACCACACACACGCACACACGCACACCCACACATACATTCTTCACCTCTCGACTCCTACCCATTAGTCGCCTCTTTCGACAGGCAGGGCCTTTTTTGCCACGGCCGTGTTCTTATCTCTGCGAGACGACCGGACACACACACTCACACAAGCACACACACGCACACACGCACACACGCACACACACACATACACTCTTCACTTCTCGACTCCTACCTATTACTCGCCCCTTACGACAGGCAGGGCCTTCTTGCCTCGGCTGTATTCTTATCTCTGCAGGCCGAACGGACACACATACATACACACACACTCACACACGCACACACACACACACACGCACACACACACACGCATACACTCTTCACCTTTCGACTCCTACCCATTAGTCGCCTCCTACGACAGGCAGGGCCTTCTTGCCACGGCCGTATTCTTATCTCTGCGAGCCGAACGGACACACACACACACTCACACACGCACACACGCACACACACACACACATACACTCTTCACCTCTCGACTCCGACCCATTAGTCGTCTCTTACGACAGGCAGGGCCTTTTTGCCACGGCCGTGTTTTTATCTCTGCGAGCCATACAGACACACACACACACACTCACACACACACACACCTAAACTCTTCACCTCTCGACTCTTACCTATTACTCGCACCTTACGACAGGCAGGGCCTTCTTGCCTCGGCTGTGTTCTTATCTCTGCAAGCCGAACGGACACACATACATACACACACTCACACACGCACACACACATGCACATAGAGACACACACATAAACTCTTCACCTCTCCACTCTTACCCATTAGTCACCTCTTACGACAGGCAGGGCCTTCTTGCCACGGCTGTGTTCTTATCTTTGCGAGCCATACAGACACACATACACACTCACACACACACACCTACACTCTTCACCTCTCGACTCCTACCTATTACTCGCACCTTACGACAGGCAGGGCCTTCTTGCCTCCGCTGTATTCTTATCTCTGCAGGCCGAACGGACACACATACATACACACACACTCACACACGCACACACACACACACTCACACACACACGCACACACACACACACATACACTCTTCACCTCTCGACTCCTACCCATTAGTCGCCGCTTACGACAGGCAGGGCTTTTTTGCCACGGCCGTGTTTTTACCTCTGCGAGCCATACAGACACACACACACACTCACACACAGGTACACTCTTCAACTCGCGACTCCTACCCATTAGTTGCTCCTTACAGCAAGCATGGCCTTCTTGCCACGGCCGTATTCGTACCTCTGCGAGCAGAAGAGACACGCACACACACACACATACACATACACACACACACGCGCGCACACACACACATACACTCTTTACCTCTCGACTCCTAGCCACTATTCTCCTCTTACGACAGGCAGAGCCTTCTTGCCACGGCCGTGTTCATATCTCTGCGAGCCGACCGGACACACACACACACACACTGACACACACACACTCACACACACACTCACACACGCACGCACACACGCACACAAAGACACACACATACACTCTTCACCTCTCGACTCCTACCCAATATTCTGCTCTTACGACAGGCAGGGCCTTCTTGCCACGGACGTATTCTTATCTCTGCGAGCCGAACAGACACACACACACACACACTCGCACACACACACACATACACGCTCCACCTCTAGACTCCTACCCATTGGTCGCCTCTTACGACATTCAGGGACTTTTTGCCACTGCCGTGTTCTTCTCTGCGAGCCGAACGGACACACACACACTCACACACACACGCACACACACACGCACACACGCACACGCACAATCTTTTCACCTCTCGACTCCTATCCATTAGTCGCCTCTTAAGACAGGCAGGGCCTTCTTGCCACGGCCGTATTTTTATCTCTGCGAACCGAGCGGACACACACAAAGTCACACACACACATATACTATTCACCTCTCGACTCCTCCCTTTTGGTCGCCTCTTACGAGAGGCAGGGCCTTCTTGCCCCGGCGGTATTCTTATCTCTGCAAGCCAAACGGATACACACACTCACACACACACGCACGCACACACACACACGCACACACACATACACTCTTCACCTCTCGATTTCTACCCATTAGTCACCTCTTACGACAGGCATGGCATTCTTGCCACCGCTGTTTTCTTTTCTCTGCGAGCCGAAGGGACACACATACACACACACACACACTCACAGACACACACACGCTCGCACACACGCACACACACATACACTCACACACACACACACATACACTCTTCACCTCTCGATTCCTACACATTAGTCGCCCCTTACAAGAGGCAGGGCCTTCTTGCCTTAGCCGTATTCTTATCTCTGCAAGCCTAACGGACACACACACATACACACACACTCACACACGCAAACACACACGCACACACACACATACACTCTTCGCCTCTCGACTCCTACCCATTAGCCGCTAATTACAACAAGCATGGCCTTCTTGTCACGGCCGTATTCTTATCTCTGCAAGCCGAACGGACACACACACCCATACACACACACTCACATACGCACAAACACACACACACGCACACACATATACACTCTTCACCTCTCGACTCCTACCCATTAGTCACCTCTTACGACAGGCATGTCATTCTTGCCACCGCTGTTTTCTTTTCTCTGCGGGCCGAAGGGACACACATACACACACACACACTCACAGACACACACACACGCACGCACATACGCACACACACATACACTCACACACACACACACACGCACACACACATACACTCTTCACCTCTCGATTCCTACCTATTAGTCGCCCCTTACAAGAGGCAGGGCCTTCTTGCCTTGGCCGTATTCTTATCTCTGCTAGCCTAACGGACACACACACATACACACACACACTCACACACGCAAACACACACGCACACACACACACACACATACACTCTTCACCTCTCGACTCCTACCCATTAGTCGCCTCTTACGTCAGGCAGGGCATTCTTTCCTCGGCCGTGTTCTTATCTCTGCAAGCCGAACGGACACACACACAACTCACACACGCACACACACACGCACACACACATACACTCTTCACCCCTCGCCTCCTACCTATTAGTCGCCCCTTACAAGAGGCAGGGCCTTCTTGCCTCGGCCGTGTTCTTATCTCTGCAAGCCTAACGGACACACACACATACACACACATACTCACACACGCAAACACACACGCACACACACACACACACACACATACACTCTTCACCTCTCGACTCCTACCCATTAGTCGCCTCTTACGTCAGGCAGGGCCTTCTTTCCTCGGCCGTAGTCTTATCTCTGTGAGCCGAAGAGACACACACACACACACATACACACACACACACTCACACACGCACACACACACATACACTCTTCACCTCTCGACTCCTACCCAGTAGTCGCCACTAACGACAGGCAGGGCCTTCTTGCCCCTGCCGTATTCATATCTCTGCAAGCTGAACGGACACACACACTCACACACACACAAGCACGCACACACGCACACACACACGCGCACACACACACACAATTACACTCTTCACCTCTCGACTTCTACCCATTAGTCGCCTCTTACGACAAGCATGGCCTTCTTGCCACCGCTGTTTTCTTATCTCTTCGAGCCGAAGGGACACACACACATACACACACACACTCACACACACACGCGCACAATCGCACGCACACATTCTTCACCTCTCGACTCCTACCCATTAGTCGCCCATTACGACAGGCATGGCCTTCTTGCCACCGCTGTTTTCTTATCTCTTCGAGCCGAAGGGACACACACATACACACACACACACACATACACACACACACACTCACACACGCACGCACACACGCACACACTTACACACGCATACACACACACGCACATACACTTTTCAGCTCTCGACTCCTACCCATTAGTCACCTCTTACGACAGGCATGGCCTTCTTGAAACCGCTGATTTCTTATCTCTGCGAGCCGAAGGGACACACATACACATACACACACACTCACACACACACGCACACACGCACGCACACATACACTCTTTACCTCTCGACTCCTAACCATTAGTCGCCCCTTACGACAGGCATGTCCTTCTTGCCACCGCTGTTTTCTTATCTCTGCGAGCCGAAGGGACACACACACAAACATACACACACACACACACTCACACACACACACACACACACGAACACACACACACACACATACACTCTTCACCTCTCGACTCCTACCTATTAGTCGCCCCTTACAAGAGGCAGGGCCTTCTTGCCTCGGCCGTATTCTTATCTCTGCAAGCCAAACCGACACACACACATACTCACACACGCACACACAAACGCACACACGCATACACACATACACTCTTCACCTCTCGTCTCCACCCTATTAGTCGCCCCTTACAAAAGGCAGGGTCTCCTTGCCTTGGCCGTATTCTTATCTCTGCAATCCAAACGGACACACAAACATACACACACACTCACACACGCACACACACGCACACACGCACACACACACGTATACACTCTTCACCACTCGACTCCTACCCATTAGTCGCCTCTTACGACCGGCAGGGCCTTCTTGCTCGGCCGTGTTCTTATCTCTGCGAGCCTACTGAACACACACACTCACACACACAAATACACACACACACTCACACACGCACACACACGCACACACGCAAACACACACATACACTCTTTACCTCTCGACTCCTACCCATTAGTCGCCTCTTACGACAGGCAGGGCCTTCTTGCCACGGCCGTGTTCTTATCTCTGCGAGACGACCGGACACACACACACACACCCACACAAGCACACACACGCACACACGCACACGCACACACACACACACATACACTCTTCACCTCTCGACTTCTACCCATTAGTCACCGCTTACGACAGGCAGGGCTTTCTTGGCACGGACGTGTTCTTATCTCTGCGAGCCGACCGGACACACACACTCACACACGCACACACACACACGCACACACGCACACACACACATACACTCTTCACCTCTCGACTCCTACCAATTAGTTGCCACTTACGACAGGCAGGGCCTTCTTGCCTCGGCCATAAGCTTATCTCTGCAAGCCGAACAGACACACACACACTCACACACACACACGCACGCACACACGCACACACACGCACACACACACACACACAAATACACTCTTTACCTCTCGACTCCTACCCATTAGTCGCCTCTTACGACAGGCATGGCCTTCTTGCCTCGGCCGTATTCCAATCTCTGCGAGCCGAATGGACACACACATACATACACACACACTTACACACGCACAAACACACACACACACACACACACACGCACACACACAGACACTATTCACCTCTCGACTCCTACCTATTAGTCGCCCCAAACAAGAGGCAGGGCCTTCTTGCCTCGGCCGTATTCTTATCTCTGCAAGCCAAACAGACACACACACATACACACACAATTACACACGCACACACACGCTCACGCCTTTTACGACAGGCAGGGCCTTCTTGCCACGGCCGTGTTCTTATCTCTGCAAGCCGACTGGACACACACACTCACACACACAAATACACACACACACTCATACACGCACGCACACGCACACTCACACACACATACACTCTTCACCTCTCGACTCCTACCCATTAGTCGCCTCTTACGACAAGCAGGGGCTTCTTGCCACGGCAGTGTTCTTATCTCTGCGAGCCGAAGGGACACACACACACATACACACACACACACACACACACACACATACACACTTCACCTCTCGACTTCTACCAATTAGTCGCTCCTTACAGCAAGCATGGCCTTCTTGCCACGGACGTATTCATATCTCTGCGAGCCGAAGGGATACACACACACATACACACACACATACTCACACACACACGCACACACGCACACACACATACACTCTTCACCTCTCGACTCCTACCCATTAGTCGCCTCTTACGACAGGCATGGCCTTCTTGTCACGACTGTATTTTTATCTCTGCGAGCAGAAGGGACACACACACATACACACACACACATACACACACACATTCACACACACACACGCACGCACACATACACTCTTCACCTCTCGACTCCTACCCATTAGTCGCCCCTTAAGACTGGCATGGCCTTCTTGCCACGGCTGTTTTCTTATCTCTGCGAGCCGAAGGGACACACACACACATACACACACACACACTCACAAACACACACACACGCGCAAACACGCACGCACACACGCACACACACACGCACACACGCACGCACACACGCACACACATACACTTACACACGCACACACACACGCACACACGCACACACACATACACTCTTCACCTCTCGACTCCTACCTATTAGTCGCCTCTTACGATAGGCAGGGCCTTCTTGCCTCGGTCGTGCTCTTATCTCTGCAAGCCGAACTAACACACACACATACTCACACACGCACACACACGCACACACTCATACACACATACACTCTTCACCTCTCGACTCCTACTTATTAGTCGCCCCTTACAAGAGGCAGGGCCTTCTTGCCTCGGTTGTATTATTATCTCTGCAAGCGGAACGGACACACACACACGCACACACAAACACACGCACTCTCACACGCACACACACGCACATACGCACACACATATACACTCTTCACCACTCGACTCCTACCCATTAGTCGCCTCTTACGACAGGCAGGGCCTTCTTGCCACGGCCGTGTTCTTATCTCTGCGAGCCGACTGGACACACACACTCACACACACAAATACACACACACACGCACACACACGCACACACGCACACTTACACACAAATACACTCTTCACCTCTCGACTCCTACCCATTAGTCGCCTCTTACGACAGGCCGGGCCTTCTTGCCACGGCCGTGTTCTTATCTCTGCGAGCCGACTGGACACACACACACTCACACACACAAATACACACACACACATTCACACACGCACACACACGCACACTCACACACACATACACTCTTCACCTCTCGACTCCTACCCATTAGTCGCCTCTTACGACAGGCAGGGCCTTCTTGCCACGGCCGTGTTCTTATCTCTAAGAGCCGACCGGACACACACACACACTCACACACGCACACACACGCTCACACGCACTTACACATATACACTCTTCACCTCTCGACTCCTACGAAGTAGTCGCCGCTTACGACAGGCAGGGCCTTCTTGGCACAGACGTGTCCTTATCACTGCGAGCCGACCGGACACACACACTCACACACGCACACACACATACACTCTTCACCTCTCGACTCCTACCAATTAGTCGCCACTTACGACAGGCAGGGCATTCTTGCCTTGGCCGTATTCTTATCTCTGCAAGCCGAACGGACACATACACACTCACACACACAAGCACGCACACACGCACACACACGCACACACACAAAAACACTTTTCACCTCTCGACTCCTACCAATTAGTCGCCACTTACGACAAACAGGGCCTTCTTGCCTCGGCCGTATTCTAATCTCTGCGAGCCGAATGGACACACACATACATACACACACACACACACTTACACACGCACAAACACACACACACCCACACACGCACACACACACACATACACTCTTCACCTCTCGACTCCTACCAATTAGTCGCCACTTACGACAGGCAGGGCCTTCTTGCCTTGGCCGTATTTTTATCTCTGCAAGCCGAACGGACACATACACACTCACACACACAAGCACGCACACACGCACACACACGCACACACACAAAAACACTTTTCACCTCTCGACTCCTACCAATTAGTCGCCACTTACGACAGGCAGGGCTTTCTTGCCTCGGCCGTATTCTTATCTCTGCAAGCCGAACGGACACATACACACTCACACACACACGCACGCACACACGCACACACACAAATACACTCTTCACCTCTCGACTCCTACCCATTAGTCGCCTCTTACGACAGGCATGGCCTTCTTGCCTCCGCCGTATTCTAATCTCTGCAAGCCGAATGGACACACACAAACATACACACACACACTTACACACGCACAAACACACACACACCTACACACGCACACACTCACGTACCCTCTTCACCTCTCGACTCCTACCCATTAGTCGCCTCTTACGATAGGCAGGGCCTTCTTGCCTCGGTCGTGCTCTTATCTCTGCAAGCCGAACTAACACACACACATACTCACACACGCACACACACGCACACACTCATACACACATACACTCTTCACCTCTCGACTCCTACTTATTAGTCGCCCCTTACAAGAGGCAGGGCCTTCTTGCCTCGGTTGTATTCTTATCTCTGCAAGCGGAACGGACACACACACACACGCACACACAAACACACGCACTCTCACACGCACACACACGCACATACGCACACACATATACACTCTTCACCACTCGACTCCTACCCATTAGTCGCCTCTTACGACAGGCAGGGCCTTCTTGCCACGGCCGTGTTCTTATCTCTGCGAGCCGACTGGACACACACACTCACACACACAAATACACACACACGCAGACACACGCACACACGCACACTTACACACAAATACACTCTTCACCTCTCGACTCCTACCCATTAGTCGCCTCTTACGACAGGCAGGGCCTTCTTGCCACGGCCGTGTTCTTATCTCTGCGAGCCGACTGGACACACACACACTCACACACACAAATACACACACACATTCACACACGCACACACACGCACACTCACACACACATACACTCTTCACCTCTCGACTCCTACCCATTAGTCGCCTCTTACGACAGGCAGGGCCTTCTTGCCACGGCCGTGTTCTTATCTCTGAGAGCCGACCGGACATACACACACACTCACACACGCACACGCACGCTCACACGCACTTACACATATGCACTCTTCACCTCTCGACTCCTACGCAGTAGTCGCCGCTTACGACAGGCAGGGCCTTCTTGGCACAGACGTGTCCTTATCACTGCGAGCCGACCGGACACACACACTCACACACGCACACACACACGCACACACGCACACACACACATACACTTTTCACCTCTCGACTCCTACCAATTAGTCGCCACTTACGACAGGCAGGGCATTCTTGCCTTGGCCGTATTCTTATCTCTGCAAGCCGAACGGACACATACACACTCACACACACACGCACGCACACACGCACACACACAAATACACTCTTCACCTCTCGACTCCTACCCATTAGTCGCCTCTTACGACAGGCATGGCCTTCTTGCCTCTGCCGTATTCTAATCTCTGCGAGCCGAATGGACACACACAAACATACACACACACACTTACACACGCACAAACACATACACACCTACACACGCACACACTCACGTACCCTCTTCACCTCTCGACTCCTACCCATTAGTCGCCTCTTACGATAGGCAGGGCCTTCTTGCCTCGGTCGTGCTCTTATCTCTGCAGGCCGAACTAACACACACACATACTCACACACGCACACACACGCACACACTCATACACACATACACCCTTCACCTCTCGACTCCTACTTATTAGTCGCCCCTTACAAGAGGCAGGGCCTTCTTGCCTCGGTTGTATTCTTATCTCTGCAAGCGGAACGGACACACACACACACGCACACACAAACACACGCACTCTCACACGCACACACACGCACATACGCACACACATATACACTCTTCACCACTCGACTCCTACCCATTAGTCGCCTCTTACGACAGGCAGGGCCTTCTTGCCACGGTTGTGTTCTTATCTCTGCGAGCCGACTGGACACACACACTCACACACACAAATACACACACACGCAGACACACGCACACACGCACACTTACACACAAATACACTCTTCACCTCTCGACTCCTACCCATTAGTCGCCTCTTACGACAGGCAGGGCCTTCTTGCCACGGCCGTGTTCTTATCTCTGCGAGCCGACTGGACACACACACACTCACACACACAAATACACACACACATTCACACACGCACACACACGCACACTCACACACACATACACTCTTCACCTCTCGACTCCTACCCATTAGTCGCCCCTTACGACAGGCAGGGCCTTCTTGCCACGGCCGTGTTCTTATCTTTGAGAGCCGACCGGACATACACACACACTCACACACGCACACACACGCTCACACGCACTTACACATATGCACTCTTCACCTCTCGACTCCTACGCAGTAGTCGCCGCTTACGACAAGCAGGGCCTTCTTGGCACAGACGTGTCCTTATCACTGCGAGCCGACCGGACACACAGACTCACACACGCACACACATACGCACACACGCACACACACACATACACTCTTCACCTCTCGACTCCTACCAATTAGTCGATACTTACGACAGGCAGGGCATTCTTGCCTTGGCCGTATTCTTATCTCTGCAAGCCGAACGGACACATACACACTCACACACACAAGCACGCACACACGCACACACACAAAAACACTTTTCACCTCTCGACTCCTACCAATTAGTCGCCACTTACGACAGGCAGGGCCTTCTTGCCTCGGCCGTATTCTAATCTCTGCGAGCCGAATGGACACACACATACATACACACACACACACACACTTACACACGCACAAACACACACACACACCCACACACGCACACACACACACATACACTCTTCACCTCTCGACTCCTACCAATTAGTCGCCACTTACGACAGGCAGGGCCTTCTTGCCTTGGCCGTATTTTTATCTCTGCAAGCCGAACGGACACATACACACTCACACACACAAGCACGCACACGCGCACACACACGCACACACACAAAAACACTTTTCACCTCTCGACTCCTACCAATTAGTCGCCACTTACGACAGGCAGGGCCTTCTTGCCTCGGCCGTATTCTTATCTCTGCAAGCCGAACGGACACATACACACTCACACACACACGCACGCACACACGCACACATACAAATACACTCGTCACCTCTCGACTCCTACCCATTAGTCGCCTCTTACGACAGGCATGGCCTTCTTGCCTCTGCCGTATTCTAATCTCTGCGAGCCGAATGGACACACACAAACATACACACACACTTACACACGCACAAACACACACACCCACACACGCACACACTCACGTACCCTCTTCACCTCTCGACTCCTACCCATTAGTCGCCTCTTACGACAGGCAGGGACTTCTTGCCACGGCCGTGTTCTTATCTCTGCAAGCCGAACGGACACACACACACACGTACACACAAACACATGCACACAGGCACACACGCACACACGCACACGTACACGCACACGCACACACTCTCCATCTCTCGACTAATATCCATTAGTCGCCTCTTAAGACAGGCAGGGCCTTCTTGCCTCAGCCGTATTCTTATCTCTGCAAGACAAACGGACACACACACACACACATACACACACATAGTCACACACGCACAAACACACGCACACACACAAAGACACATACACTCTTCACCTCTCGACTCCTATTCATTAGTCGCCTCTTACGACAGGCAGGGACTTCTTGCCACGGCCGTGTTCTTATCTCTGCGAGCCGAACGGACACACACACACTCACACACACACACGCATACACGCACACACGTACGCACACACGCACACACACACACATACTCTCTTCACCTCTCGACTCCTACCCATTATTCCCCTCTTACGACAGGCATGGACTTTTCGCCACGGCCGTGTTCTTATCTCTGCAAGCAGAACGGACAGACACACACACGCACACACACACACGCACACGCACACGCACACGCACACACTCTTCACCTCTCGACTCCTACCCATTATTCTCCTCTTACGACAGGCAGGTACTTCTTGCCACGGCCGTGTTTTTATCTCTGCAAGCCGAACGGACACACACATACACACACACACTCACACACACACACGCACACACGCACGCACACACGCACACACACATACACTCACACACACACACAAACACGCACATACGCACACACACATACATTCTTCACCTCTCGACTCCTACCTATTAGTCGTCTCTCACGACAGGCAGGGCCTTCTTGCCTCGGCCGTGTTCTTATCTCTGCAAGCCGAACGGACACACACACATACTCACACACGCACACACACACGCACACACGCACCCACACACATACACTCTTCACCTCTCGACTCCTACTCATTATTCCCCTCTTACGACAGGCAGGGACTTTTTGCCACGGCGTGTTCTTATCTCTGCAAGCCGAACGGACACACACACACACACACGCCCACTCACACACGCACACACACACACACACGCACACACTCTTTACCTCTCGACTCCTACCCATTATTCTCCTCTTACGACAGGCAGGTACTTCTTGCCACGGCCGTGTTCTTATCTCTGCAAGCCGAACGGACACACACATACACACACACACTCACACACACACACGCACACACGCACGCACACACGCACACACACACATACACTCACACACACACAAACACGCACATACGCACACACACATACATTCTTCACCTCTCGACTCGTACCTATTAGTCGTCTCTCACGACAGGCAGGGCCTTCTTGCCTCGGCCGTGTTCTTATCTCTGGAAGCCGAAGGGACACACACACATACACACACACTCACAAACACACACACACTCACGCACGCACACACGCACACACACATACACTCACACACACACAAACACGCACATACGCACACACACATACATTCTTCACCTCTCGACTCGTACCTATTAGTCGTCTCTCACGACAGGCAGGGCCTTCTTGCCTCGGCCGTGTTCTTATCTCTGGAAGCCGAAGGGACACACACACATACACACACACTCACAAACACACACACACTCACGCACGCACACACGCACACACACATACACTCACACACACACAAACACGCACACAAACACGCACACACGCACCCACACACATACACTCTTCACCTCTCGACTCCTACTCATTATTCCCCTCTTACGACAGGCAGGGACTTTTTGCCACGGCCGTGTTCTTATCTCTGCAAGCCGAACGGACACACACACACACACGCCCACTCACACACGCACACACACACACACACGCACACACTCTTTACCTCTCGACTCCTATCCATTATTCTCCTCTTACGACAGGCAGGTACTTCTTGCCACGGCCGTGTTCTTATCTCTGCAAGCCGAACGGACACACACATACACACACACACTCACACACACACACGCACACACGCACGCACACACGCACACACACACATACACTCACACACACACAAACACGCACATACGCACACACACATACATTCTTCACCTCTCGACTCGTACCTATTAGTCGTCTCTCACGACAGGCAGGGCCTTCTTGCCTCGGTCGTGCTCTTATCTCTGCAAGCCGAACTAACACACACACATACTCACACACGCACACACACGCACACACTCATACACACATACACTCTTCACCTCTCGACTCCTACTTATTAGTCGCCCCTTACAAGAGGCAGGGCCTTCTTGCCTCGGTTGTATTCTTATCTCTGCAAGCGGAACTGACACACAGACACACACGCACACACAAACACACGCACTCTCACACGCACACACACGCACATACGCACACACATATACACTCTTCACCACTCGACTCCTACCCATTAGTCGCCTCTTACGACAGGCAGGGCCTTCTTGCCACGGCCGTGTTCTTATCTCTGCGAGCCGACTGGACACACACACTCACACACACAAATACACACACACGCAGACACACGCACACACGCACACTTACACACAAATACACTCTTCACCTCTCGACTCCTACCCATTAGTCGCCTCTTACGACAGGCAGGGCCTTCACACACACACACACACTCACACACACAAATACGCACACACATTCACACACGCACACACACGCACACTCACACACACATACACTCTTCACCTCTCGACTCCTACCCATTAGTCGCCTCTTACGACAGGCAGGGCCTTCTTGCCACGGCCGTGTTCTTATCTCTGAGAGCCGACCGGACATACACACACACTCACACACACACACACACCCACACACGCACACACACACATACACTCTTCACCTCTCGACTCCTACCAATTAGTCGATACTTACGACAGGCAGGGCATTCTTGCCTTGGCCGTATTCTTATCTCTGCAAGCCGAACGGACACATACACACTCACACACACAAGCACGCACACACGCACACACACAAAAACACTTTTCACCTCTCGACTCCTACCAATTAGTCGCCACTTACGACAGGCAGGGCCTTCTTGCCTCGGCCGTATTCTAATTTCTGCGAGCCGAATGGACACACACATACATACACACACACACACACTTACACACGCACAAACACACACACACACCCACACACGCACACACACACATACACTCTTCACCTCTCGACTCCTACCAATTAGTCGCCACTTACGACAGGCAGGGCCTTCTTGCCTCGGCCGTATTCTTATCTCTGCAAGCCGAACGGACACATACACACTCACACACACACGCACGCACACACGCACACATACAAATACACTCTTCACCTCTCGACTCCTACCCATTAGTCGCCTCTTACGACAGGCATGGCCTTCTTGCCTCTGCCGTATTCTAATCTCTGCGAGCCGAATGGACACACACAAACATACACACACACTTACACACGCACAAATACACACACACCCACACACGCACACACTCACGTACCCTCTTCACCTCTCGACTCCTACCCATTAGTCGCCTCTTACGACAGGCAGGGACTTCTTGCCACGGCCGTGTTCTTATCTCTGCAAGCCGAACGGACACACACACACACGTACACACAAACACATGCACACAGGCACACACGCACACACGCACACGTACACGCACACGCACACACTCTCCATCTCTCGACTAATATTCATTAGTCGCCTCTTAAGACAGGCAGGGCCTTCTTGCCTCAGCCGTATTCTTATCTCTGCAAGCCAAACGGACACACACACACATACACACACATAGTCACACACGCACAAACATACGCACACACACAAAGACACATACACTCTTCACCTCTCGACTCCTATTCATTAGTCGCCTCTTACGACAGGCAGGGACTTCTTGCCACGGCCGTGTTCTTATCTCTGCGAGCCGAACGGACACACACACACTCACACACACACGCATACACGCACACACGTACGCACACACGCACACACACATACTCTCTTCACCTCTCGACTCCTACCCATTATTCCCCTCTTACGACAGGCATGGACTTTTCGCCACGGCCGTGTTCTTATCTCTGCAAGCAGAACGGACACACACACACACGCACACACACACACGCACACGCACAAGGACACACTCTTCACCTCTCGACTCCTACCCATTATTCTCCTCTTACGACAGGCAGGTACTTCTTGCCACGGCCGTGTTTTTATCTCTGCAAGCCGAACGGACACACACATACACACACACACTCACACACACACACGCACACACGCACGCACACACGCACACACACATACACTCACACACACACACAAACACGCACATACGCACACACACATACATTCTTCACCTCTCGACTCCTACCTATTAGTCGTCTCTCACGACAGGCAGGGCCTTCTTGCCTCGGCCGTGTTCTTATCTCTGCAAGCCGAACGGACACACACACATACTCACACACGCACACACACACGCACACACGCACCCACACACATACACTCTTCACCTCTCGACTCCTACTCATTATTCCCCTCTTACGACAGGCAGGGACTTTTTGCCACGGCCGTGTTCTTATCTCTGCAAGCCGAACGGACACACACACACACACGCCCACTCACACACGCACACACACACACACACACGCACACACTCTTTACCTCTCGACTCCTACCCATTATTCTCCTCTTACGACAGGCAGGTACTTCTTGCCACGGCCGTGTTCTTATCTCTGCAAGCCGAACGGACACACACATACACACACACACTCACACACACACACGCACACACGCACGCACACACGCACACACACACATACACTCACACACACACAAACACGCACGTACGCACACACACATACATTCTTCACCTCTCGACTCGTACCTATTAGTCGTCTCTCACGACAGGCAGGGTCTTCTTGCCTCGGCCGTGTTCTTATCTCTGGAAGCCGAAGGGACACACACACATACACACACACTCACAAACACACACACACTCACGCACGCACACACGCACACACACATACACTCACACACACACAAACACGCACACACGCACACACACATACATTCTTCACCTCTCGACTCCTACCTATTAGTCGCCTCTTACGATAGGCAGTGCCTTCTTGCCTTGGCCGTGTTCTTATCACTGCAAGCCGAACGGACACACACATACTCACACACGCACACAAACATACACTTTCACCTCTCGACTCCTATCTATTAGTCGCCTCTTACGATAGGCAGGGCCTTCTTGCCTCGGTCGTGTTCTTATTTCTGCAAGCCGAACTAACACACACACATACACTCTTCACCTCTCGACTCCTACTTATTACTCTGCCGTATTCTAATCTCTGCGAGCCGAAGGGACACACACAAACATACACACACACTTACACACGCACAAACACACACACACCCACACATGCACACCCTCACGTACCCTCTTCACCTCTCGACTCCTACCCATTAGTCGCCTCTTACGACAGGCAGGGACTTCTTGCCACGGCCGTGTTCTTATCTCTGCGAGCCGACTGGACACATACACACTCACACACACAAATACACACACACACTTACACACGCACACACCCGCACACTCACACACACATACACTCTTCACCTCTCGACTCCTACCGATTAGCCGCCTCTTACAACAGGCAGGGCCTTCTTGCCACGGCCGTGTTCTTATCTCTGCGAGCCGACCGGACACACACACACTCACACACGCACACACACAAACACACGCACTTACACACCTACAATCTTCACCTCTCGACTCCTACGCATTAGTCGCCGCTTACGACAGGCAGGGCCTTCTTGCCTCGGCCGTATTCTTATCTCTGCAAGCCGAACGGACACACACACACTCACACACACACGCACGCACACACGCACACACACGCGCACACGCACACACACATACACTCTTCACCTCTCGACTCCTACCAATTAGTCGCCACTTACGACAGGCAGGGCCTTCTTGCCTCGGCCGTATTCTTATCTCTGCAAGCCGAACGGACACACACACACTCACACACACACGCACGCTCACACGCACACACACGCACACACGCACACACACACATACACTCTTCACCTCTCGACTCCTACCTATTAATCGCCTCTTACGATAGGCAGGGCTTTCTTGCCTCGGTCGTGCTCTTATCTCTGCAAGCCGAACTAACACACACACATACTCACACACGCACACACACGCACACACACGCACACACGCATACACACATACACTCTTCACCTCTCGACTCCTACTTATTAGTCGCCCTTTACAAGAGGCAGGGCCTTCTTGCCTTGGCCGTATTCTTATCTCTGCAAGCCAAACAGACACACACACATACACACACACACGCACACACACGCACACACGCACACACACAC
Organism: Diabrotica undecimpunctata; assembly: GCF_040954645.1. Taxonomy (NCBI): domain Eukaryota; kingdom Metazoa; phylum Arthropoda; class Insecta; order Coleoptera; family Chrysomelidae; genus Diabrotica; species Diabrotica undecimpunctata. The sequence goes on along the minus strand of NW_027311892.1, from coordinate 484,782 downwards.
ACATACACCCTTCACCTCTCGACTCCTACCTATTAGTCGCCTCTTAACGACAGGCAGTGCCTTCTTGCCACGGCCGTGTTCTCATCTCTGCGAGCCGACCGGACACACACACACACTGACACTCACACACATACCTATTACTCGCCTCTCACGACAGGCAGGGCCTTCTTGCCTCGGCTGTGTTCTTATCTCTGCAAGACGAACGGGCACACACACATACTCACACACGCACACACGCACACACATACACTCACACACACACAAACACGCACACACGCACACACACATACATTCTTCACCTCTCGACTCCTACCTATTAGTCGCCTCTTACGATAGGCAGGGCCTTCTTGCCTTGGCCGTGTTCTTATCTCTGCAAGCTGAACGGACACACACACATACTTACACACGCACACACACACGCACACACGCACACACACACACACATACACTCTTCACCTCTCGACTCCTACCTATTAGCCGCTTCTTACGATAGGCAGGGCCTTCTTGCCTCGGTCGTGTTCTTATTTCTGCAAGCCGAACTAACACACACACATACTCACACACGCACACACGCACGCACACACGCACACACACATACACTCACACACACACAAACATACACACACGCACACACACATACACTCTTCACCTCTCGACTCCTACCTATTAGTCGCCTCTTACGACAGGCAGGGCCTTCTTGCCTTGGCCGTGTTCTTATCTCTGCAAGCCAAACAGAAACACACACATACACACACACTTACACATGCACACACACGCACACGCACACGCACAAGCACACACTCTCCACCTCTCGACTCCTATCCATTAGTCGCCTCTTAAGACAGGCAGGGCCTTCTTGCCACGTACGTATACCTATCTCTGCAAGCCGAACGGACACACACACACACTTGCACACATACACACACACACACATGCACGCTTTACCTCTAGACTCCTACCCATTAGTCGCTCCTTACAGCAAGCATGGCCTTCCTGCCACGGACGTAGTCTTATCTCTGCGAGCCTAAGGGATACACACACACATACATACACACATACACACACACATACTCACACACGCACGCACTCACGCACACACACATACACTCACACACACACAAACACACACACACGCACACACACATACATTCTTCACCTCTCGACTCCTACCTATTAGTCGCCTCTTACGAATAGGCAGGGCCTTCTTGCCTCGGTCGTGCTCTTATCTCTGCAAGCCGAACGGACACACACACACACATACACACTCTCACACGCACACACACGCACATACGCACACACATATACACTCTTCACCACTCGACTCCTACCCATTAGTCGCCTCTTACGACAGGCAGGGCCTTCTTGCCACGGCCGTGTTCTTATCTCTGCGGGCCGACTGGACACACACACTTACACACACAAATACACACACACACTCACACACGCACACACACGCACACACGCACACTCACACACACATACACTCTTCACCTCTCGACTCCTACCCATTAGTCGCTTCTTACGACAGGCAGGGCCTTCTTGCCACGGCCGTGTTCTTATCTCTGCGAGCCGACTGGACACACACACACTCACACACACAAATACACACACACACTCACACACGCACACACCCGCACACTCACACACACACACACATACACTCTTCACCTCTCGACTCCTACCCATTAGCCGCCTCTTACGACAGGCAGGGCCTTCTTGCCACGGCCGTGTTCTTATCTCTGCGAGCCGACCGGACACACACACACTCACACACGCACACACACAAACACACGCACTTACACACATACACTCTTCACCTCTCGACTCCTACCCATTATTCTCCTCTTACGACAGGCATGGCCTTCTTGCCACCGTTTTTTTTTATCTCTGCGAGCGAAGGGACACACACACACACACATACACACACACACTCACACACACACACGCACACACGCACGCACACACGCACACACACATACACTCACACACACACAAACACGCACACACGCACACACACATACATTCTTCACCTCTCGACTCCTACCTATTAGTCGCCTCTTACGACAGGCAGGGCCTTCTTGCCTTGGCCGTGTTCTTATCTCTGCAAGCCGAACGGACACACACACATACTCACACACGCACATACACATACAAACTCACACACGCACGCACACACGCACACACACACATACACTCTTCACCTCTCGACTCCTACCCATTATTCTCCTCTTACGACAGGCATGCCCTTCTTGCCACCGTTTTTTTCTTATCTCTGCGAGCGAAGGGACACACACACACACATACACACAGACTCACACACACACACGCACACACGCACGCACACACGCACACACACATACACTCACACACACACAAACACGCACACACGCATACACACATACACTCTTCACCTCTCGACTCCTACTTATTAGTCGCCCTTTACAAGAGGCAGGGCCTTCTTGCCTCGGCCGTATTCTTATCTCTGCAAGCCAAACAGACACACACACACATACACACACACACGCACACACACGCACACACGCACACACACACACATACACCCTTCACCTTTCGACTCCTACCCATTAGTCGCCTCTTAACGACAGGCAGTGCCTTCTTGCCACGGCCGTGTTCTCATCTCTGCGAGCCGACCGGACACACACACACACACACTGACACACACACACATAGCTATTACTCGCCTCTCACGACAGGCAGGGCCTTCTTGCCTCGGTTGTGTTCTTATCTCTGCAAGACGAACGGACACACACACATACTCACACACGCACACACGCACACACACATACATTCTTCACCTCTCGACTCCTACCTATTAGTCGCCTCTTACGACAGGCAGGGCCTTCTTGCCTTGGCCGTGTTCTTATCTCTGCAAGCCGAACGGACACACACACATACTCACACACGCACACACACACGCACACACACACGCACACACGCACACACACACATACACTCTTCACCTCTCGACTCCTACCAATTAGTCGCCACTTTCGACAGGCAGGGCATTCTTGCCTCGGCCGTATTCTTATCTCTGCAAGCCGAACGGACACATTCACACTCACACACACAAGCACGCACACACGCACACACATGCACACACACAAGAACACTTTTCACCTCTCGACTCCTACCCATTAGTTGCCTCTAACGACAGGCATGGCCTTTTTGCCTCGGCCGTATTCTAATCTCTGCGAGCCGAATGGACACACACATACATACACACACACACTTACACACGCACAAACACACACACACCCACACACGCACACACACACACACACACATACACTCTTCACCTCTCGACTCCTACCCATTATTCTCCTCTTACGACAGGCATGGCCTTCTTGCCACCGCTTTTTTCTTATCTCTGCGAGCGAAGGGACACACACACACACACACACATACACACACACACTCACACACACACACGCACACACGCACGCACACACGCACACACACATACACTCACACACACACAAACACGCACACACGCACACACACATACATTCTTCACCTCTCGACTCCTACCTATTAGTCGCCTCTTACGACAGGCAGGGCCTTCTTGCCTTGGCCGTGTTCTTATCTCTGCAAGCCGAACGGACACACACACACATACTCACACACGCACACACACGCTCACACGCATACACACATACACTCTTCACCTCTCGACTCCTACTTATTAGTCGGCCTTTACAAGAGGCAGGGTCTTCTTGCCTCGGCCGTATTCTTATCCCTGCAAGCCAAACAGACACACACACATACACACACACATACACGCACACACACGCACACACGCACACACACACACATACACCCTTCACCTTTCGACTCCTACCCATTATTCTCCTCTTACGACAGGCATGGCCTTCTTGCCACCGCTTTTTTCTTATCTCTGCGAGCGAAGGGACACACACACACACACACACATACACACACACACACTCACACACACACACGCACACACGCACGCACACACGCACACACACATACACTCACACACACACAAACACGCACACACGCACACACACATACATTCTTCACCTCTCGACTCCTACCTATTAGTCGCCTCTTACGACAGGCAGGGCCTTCTTGCCTTGGCCGTGTTCTTATCTCTGCAAGCCAAACGGACACACACACACATACTCACACACGCACACACACGCACACACGCATACACACATACACTCTTCACCTCTCGACTCCTACTTATTAGTCGGCCTTTACAAGAGGCAGGGTCTTCTTGCCTCGGCCGTATTCTTATCCCTGCAAGCCAAACAGACACACACACATACACACACACATACACGCACACACACGCACACACGCACACACACACACATACACCCTTCATCTTTCGACTCCTACCCATTATTCTCCTCTTACGACAGGCAGGGCCTTCTTGCCTTGGCCGTATTTTTATCTCTGCAAGCCGAACGGACACATACACACTCACACACACAAGCACGCACACACGCACACACACGCACACACACAAAAACACTTTTCACCTCTCGACTCCTACCAATTAGTCGCCACTTACGACAGGCAGGGCTTTCTTGCCTCGGCCGTATTCTTATCTCTGCAAGCCGAACGGACACATACACACTCACACACACACGCACGCACACACGCACACACACAAATACACTCTTCACCTCTCGACTCCTACCCATTAGTCGCCTCTTACGACAGGCATGGCCTTCTTGCCTCCGCCGTATTCTAATCTCTGCGAGCCGAATGGACACACACAAACATACACACACACACTTACACACGCACAAACACACACACACCTACACACGCACACACTCACGTACCCTCTTCACCTCTCGACTCCTACCCATTAGTCGCCTCTTACGATAGGCAGGGCCTTCTTGCCTCGGTCGTGCTCTTATCTCTGCAAGCCGAACTAACACACACACATACTCACACACGCACACACACGCACACACTCATACACACATACACTCTTCACCTCTCGACTCCTACTTATTAGTCGCCCCTTACAAGAGGCAGGGCCTTCTTGCCTCGGTTGTATTCTTATCTCTGCAAGCGGAACGGAGACACACACACACGCACACACAAACACACGCACTCTCACACGCACACACACGCTCATACGCACACACATATACACTCTTCACCACTCGACTCCTACCCATTAGTCGCCTCTTACGACAGGCAGGGCCTTCTTGCCACGGCCGTGTTCTTATCTCTGCGAGCCGACTGGACACACACACTCACACACACAAATACACACACACGCAGACACACGCACACACGCACACTTACACACAAATACACTCTTCACCTCTCGACTCCTACCCATAAGTCGCCTCTTACGACAGGCAGGGCCTTCTTGCCACGGCCGTGTTCTTATCTCTGCGAGCCGACTGGACACACACACACTCACACACACAAATACACACACACATTCACACACGCACACACACGCACACTCACACACACATACACTCTTCACCTCTCGACTCCTACCTATTAGTCGCCTCTTACAATAGGCAGGGCCTTCTTGCCTCGGTCGTGCTCTTATCTCTGCAAGCCGAACTAACACACACATACTCACACACGCACACACACGCACACACTCATACACACATACACTCTTCACCTCTCGACTCCTACTTATTAGTCGCCCCTTACAAGAGGCAGGGCCTTCTTGCCTCGGTTGTATTATTATCTCTGCAAGCGGAACGGACACACACACACACGCACACACAAACACACGCACTCTCACACGCACACACACACGCACATACGCACACACATATACACTCTTCACCACTCGACTCCTACCCATTAGTCGCCTCTTACGACAGGCAGGGCCTTCTTGCCACGGCCGTGTTCTTATCTCTGCGAGCCGACTGGACACACACACACTCACACACACAAATACACACACACACATTCACACACGCACACACACGCACACTCACACACACATACACTCTTCACCTCTCGACTCCTACCCATTAGTCACCTCTTACGACAGGCATGGCCTTCTTGAAACCGCTGATTTCTTATCTCTGCGAGCCGAAGGGACACACACACAAACATACACACACAAACACACTCACACACACACACACACACGAACACACTCGCACACACACATACACTCACACACACACGCACACACACAGAGGCAGGGCCTTCTTGCATCGGCCGTATTCTTATCTCTGCAAGCCAAACGGACACACACACATACTCACACACGCACACACACACGCACACACGCATACACACATACACTCTTCACCTCTCGTCTCCACCCTATTAGTCGCCCCTTACAAAAGGCAGGGTCTTCTTGTCTTGGCCGTATTCTTATCTCTGCAATCCAAACGGACACACAAACATACACACACACTCACACACGCACACACACGCACACACGCACACACACACACACATATACACTCTTCACCACTCGACTCCTACCCATTAGTCGCCTCTTACGACAGGCAGGGCCTTCTTGCCACGGCCGTGTTCTTATCTCTGCGAGCCTACTGAACACACACACTCACACACACAAATACACACACACACTCACACACGCACACACACGCACACACGCAAGCACACACATACACTCTTCACCTCTCGACTCCTACCCATTAGTCGCCTCTTACGACAGGCAGGGCCTTCTTGCCACGGCCGTGTTCTTATCTCTGCGAGACGACCGGACACACACACACACACACCCACACAAGCACACACAAGCACACACGCACACGCACACACACACACACATACACTCTTCACCTCTCGACTTCTACCCATTAGTCACCTCTTACGACAGGCAGGGCTTTCTTGGCACGGACGTGTTCTTATCTCTGCGAGCCGACCGGACACACACACACGCACACACACACTCACACACGCACGCACACACGCACACACTTACACACGCATACACACACACACATACACTTTTCACCTCTCGACTCCTACCCATTAGTCACCTCTTACGACAGGCATGGCCTTCTTGAAACCGCTGATTTCTTATCTCTGCGAGCCGAAGGGACACACATACACATACACACACACTCACACACACACGCACACACGCACGCACACATACACTCTTCACCTCTCGTCTCCTACCTATTAGTCGCCCCTTACAAAAGGCAGGGTCTTCTTGCCTTGGCCGTATTCTTATCTCTGCAATCCAAACGGACACAAAAACATACTAACACACTCACACACGCACACACACGCACACACGCACACACACACACATATACACTCTTCACCACTCGACTCCTACCCATTAGTCGCCTCTTACGACAGGCAGGGCCTTCTTGCCACGGCCGTGTTCTTATCTCTGCGAGCCTACTGGACACACACACACTCACACACACAGATACACACACACACTCACACACCACACACACGCACACACGCACACCCACACATACACTCTTCACCTCTCGACTCCTACCCATTAGTCGCCTCTTTCGACAGGCAGGGCCTTTTTTGCCACGGCCGTGTTCTTATCTCTGCGAGACGACCGGACACACACACTCACACAAGCACACACACGCACACACGCACACACGCACACACACACATACACTCTTCACTTCTCGACTCCTACCTATTACTCGCCCCTTACGACAGGCAGGGCCTTCTTGCCTCGGCTGTATTCTTATCTCTGCAGGCCGAACGGACACACATACATACACACACACTCACACACGCACACACACACACACGCACACACACACACACATACACTCTTCACCTTTCGACTCCTACCCATTAGTCGCCTCCTACGACAGGCAGGGCCTTCTTGCCACGGCCGTATTCTTATCTCTGCGAGCCGAACGGACACACACACACACTCACACACGCACACACGCACACACACACACATACACTCTTCACCTCTCGACTCCTACCCATTAGTCGTCTCTTACGACAGGCAGGGCCTTTTTGCCACGGCCGTGTTTTTATCTCTGCGAGCCATACAGACACACACACACACACTCACACACACACACACCTAAACTCTTCACCTCTCGACTCTTACCTATTACTCGCCCCTTACGACAGGCAGGGCCTTCTTGCCTCGGCTGTGTTCTTATCTCTGCAAGCCGAACGGACACACATACATACACACACTCACACACGCACACACACATGCACATAGAGACACACACATAAACTCTTCACCTCTCCACTCTTACCCATTAGTCACCTCTTACGACAGGCAGGGCCTTCTTGCCACGGCTGTGTTCTTATCTTTGCGAGCCATACAGACACACATACACACTCACACACACACCTACACTCTTCACCTCTCGACTCCTACCTATTACTCGCACCTTACGACAGGCAGGGCCTTCTTGCCTCCGCTGTATTCTTATCTCTGCAGGCCGAACGGACACACATACATACACACACACTCACACACGCACACACACACACACTCACACACACACGCACACACACACACACATACACTCTTCACCTCTCGACTCCTACCCATTAGTCGCCGCTTACGACAGGCAGGGCTTTTTTGCCACGGCCGTGTTTTTACCTCTGCGAGCCATACAGACACACACACACACTCACACACAGGTACACTCTTCAACTCGCGACTCCTACCCATTAGTTGCTCCTTACAGCAAGCATGGCCTTCTTGTTACGGCCGTATTCATACCTCTGCGAGCAGAAGAGACACGCACACACACACACATACACATACACACACACACGCGCGCACACACACACATACACTCTTTACCTCTCGACTCCTAGCCACTATTCTCCTCTTACGACAGGCAGAGCCTTCTTGCCACGGCCGTGTTCATATCTCTGCGAGCCGACCGGACACACACACACACACACACTGACACACACACACTCACACACACACTCACACACGCACGCACACACGCACACAAAGACACACACATACACTCTTCACCTCTCGACTCCTACCCAATATTCTGCTCTTACGACAGGCAGGGCCTTCTTGCCACGGACGTATTCTTATCTCTGCGAGCCGAACAGACACACACACACACACACTCGCACACACACACACATACACGCTCCACCTCTAGACTCCTACCCATTGGTCGCCTCTTACGACATTCAGGGACTTTTTGCCACTGCCGTGTTCTTCTCTGCGAGCCGAACGGACACACACACACTCACACACACACGCACACACACACGCACACACGCACACGCACAATCTTTTCACCTCTCGACTCCTATCCATTAGTCGCCTCTTAAGACAGGCAGGGCCTTCTTGCCACGGCCGTATTTTTATCTCTGCGAACCGAGCGGACACACACAAAGTCACACACACACATATACTATTCACCTCTCGACTCCTCCCTTTTGGTCGCCTCTTACGAGAGGCAGGGCCTTCTTGCCCCGGCGGTATTCTTATCTCTGCAAGCCAAACGGATACACACACTCACACACACACGCACGCACACACACACACGCACACACACACATACACTCTTCACCTCTCGATTTCTACCCATTAGTCACCTCTTACGACAGGCATGGCATTCTTGCCACCGCTGTTTTCTTTTCTCTGCGAGCCGAAGGGACACACATACACACACACACACACACTCACAGACACACACACGCTCGCACACACGCACACACACATACACTCACACACACACACACATACACTCTTCACCTCTCGATTCCTACACATTAGTCGCCCCTTACAAGAGGCAGGGCCTTCTTGCCTTAGCCGTATTCTTATCTCTGCAAGCCTAACGGACACACACACATACACACACACTCACACACGCAAACACACACGCACACACACACATACACTCTTCGCCTCTCGACTCCTACCCATTAGCCGCTAATTACAACAAGCATGGCCTTCTTGTCACGGCCGTATTCTTATCTCTGCAAGCCGAACGGACACACACACCCATACACACACACTCACATACGCACAAACACACACACACGCACACACATATACACTCTTCACCTCTCGACTCCTACCCATTAGTCACCTCTTACGACAGGCATGTCATTCTTGCCACCGCTGTTTTCTTTTCTCTGCGAGCCGAAGGGACACACATACACACACACACACACTCACAGACACACACACACACGCACCCACATACGCACACACACATACACTCACACACACACACACACGCACACACACATACACTCTTCACCTCTCGATTCCTACCTATTAGTCGCCCCTTACAAGAGGCAGGGCCTTCTTGCCTTGGCCGTATTCTTATCTCTGCTAGCCTAACGGACACACACACATACACACACACACTCACACACGCAAACACACACGCACACACACACACACATACACTCTTCACCTCTCGACTCCTACCCATTAGTCGCCTCTTACGTCAGGCAGGGCATTCTTTCCTCGGCCGTGTTCTTATCTCTGCAAGCCGAACGGACACACACACAACTCACACACGCACACACACACGCACACACACATACACTCTTCACCCCTCGCCTCCTACCTATTAGTCGCCCCTTACAAGAGGCAGGGCCTTCTTGCCTCGGCCGTATTCTTATCTCTGCAAGCCTAACGGACACACACACATACACACACATACTCACACACGCAAACACACACGCACACACACACACACACACACATACACTCTTCACCTCTCGACTCCTACCCATTAGTCGCCTCTTACGTCAGGCAGGGCCTTCTTTCCTCGGCCGTAGTCTTATCTCTGTGAGCCGAAGAGACACACACACACACACACATACACACACACACACTCACACACGCACACACACACATACACTCTTCACCTCTCGACTCCTACCCAGTAGTCGCCACTAACGACAGGCAGGGCCTTCTTGCCCCTGCCGTATTCTTATCTCTGCAAGCTGAACGGACACACACACTCACACACACAAGCACGCACACACGCACACACACACGCGCACACACACACACAATTACACTCTTCACCTCTCGACTTCTACCCATTAGTCGCCTCTTACGACAAGCATGGCCTTCTTGCCACCGCTGTTTTCTTATCTCTTCGAGCCGAAGGGACACACACACATACACACACACACTCACACACACACGCGCACAATCGCACGCACACATTCTTCACCTCTCGACTCCTACCCATTAGTCGCCCATTACGACAGGCATGGCCTTCTTGCCACCGCTGTTTTCTTATCTCTTCGAGCCGAAGGGACACACACATACACACACACACACACACATACACACACACACACTCACACACGCACGCACACACGCACACACTTACACACGCATACACACACACGCACATACACTTTTCAGCTCTCGACTCCTACCCATTAGTCACCTCTTACGACAGGCATGGCCTTCTTGAAACCGCTGATTTCTTATCTCTGCGAGCCGAAGGGACACACATACACATACACACACACTCACACACACACGCACACACGCACGCACACATACACTCTTTACCTCTCGACTCCTAACCATTAGTCGCCCCTTACGACAGGCATGTCCTTCTTGCCACCGCTGTTTTCTTATCTCTGCGAGCCGAAGGGACACACACACAAACATACACACACACACACACTCACACACACACACACACACACGAACACACACACACACACATACACTCTTCACCTCTCGACTCCTACCTATTAGTCGCCCCTTACAAGAGGCAGGGCCTTCTTGCCTCGGCCGTATTCTTATCTCTGCAAGCCAAACCGACACACACACATACTCACACACGCACACACAAACGCACACACGCATACACACATACACTCTTCACCTCTCGTCTCCACCCTATTAGTCGCCCCTTACAAAAGGCAGGGTCTTCTTGCCTTGGCCGTATTCTTATCTCTGCAATCCAAACGGACACACAAACATACACACACACTCACACACGCACACACACGCACACACGCACACACACACGTATACACTCTTCACCACTCGACTCCTACCCATTAGTCGCCTCTTACGACCGGCAGGGCCTTCTTGCTCGGCCGTGTTCTTATCTCTGCGAGCCTACTGAACACACACACTCACACACACAAATACACACACACACTCACACACGCACACACACGCACACACGCAAACACACACATACACTCTTCACCTCTCGACTCCTACCCATTAGTCGCCTCTTACGACAGGCAGGGCCTTCTTGCCACGGCCGTGTTCTTATCTCTGCGAGACGACCGGACACACACACACACACCCACACAAGCACACACACGCACACACGCACACGCACACACACACACATACACTCTTCACCTCTCGACTTCTACCCATTAGTCACCGCTTACGACAGGCAGGGCTTTCTTGGCACGGACGTGTTCTTATCTCTGCGAGCCGACCGGACACACACACTCACACATGCACACACACACACGCACACACGCACACACACACATACACTCTTCACCTCTGGACTCCTACCAATTAGTTGCCTCTTACGACAGGCATAACCTTCTTGCCTCGGCCGTATTCCAATCTCTGCGAGCCGAATGGACACACACATACATACACACACACACACGCACAAACACACACACACACACACACACGCACACACACAGACACTATTCACCTCTCGACTCCTACCTATTAGTCGCCCCAAACAAGAGGCAGGGCCTTCTTGCCTCGGCCGTATTCTTATCTCTGCAAGCCAAACAGACACACACACATACACACACAATTACACACGCACACACACGCTCACGCCTTTTACGACAGGCAGGGCCTTCTTGCCACGGCCGTGTTCTTATCTCTGCAAGCCGACTGGACACACACACTCACACACACAAATACACACACACACTCATACACGCACACACACGCACACTCACACACACATACACTCTTCACCTCTCGACTCCTACCCATTAGTCGCCTCTTACGACAAGCAGGGGCTTCTTGCCACGGCAGTGTTCTTATCTCTGCGAGCCGAAGGGACACACACACACATACACACACACACACACACACACACACACACACACATACACACTTCACCTCTCGACTTCTACCAATTAGTCGCTCCTTACAGCAAGCATGGCCTTCTTGCCACGGACGTATTCATATCTCTGCGAGCCGAAGGGATACACACACACATACACACACACATACTCACACACACACGCACACACGCACACACACATACACTCTTCACCTCTCGACTCCTACCCATTAGTCGCCTCTTACGACAGGCATGGCCTTCTTGTCACGACTGTATTTTTATCTCTGCGAGCAGAAGGGACACACACACATACACACACACATACACACACACATTCACACACACACACGCACGCACACATACACTCTTCACCTCTCGACTCCTACCCATTAGTCGCTCCTTAAGACTGGCATGGCCTTCTTGCCACGGCTGTTTTCTTATCTCTGCGAGCCGAAGGGACACACACACACATACACACACACACACTCACAAACACACACACACGCGCAAACACGCACGCACACACGCACACACACACGCACACACGCACGCACACACGCACACACATACACTTACACACGCACACACACACGCACACACGCACACACACATACACTCTTCACCTCTCGACTCCTACCTATTAGTCGCCTCTTACGATAGGCAGGGCCTTCTTGCCTCGGTCGTGCTCTTATCTCTGCAAGCCGAACTAACACACACACATACTCACACACGCACACACACGCACACACTCATACACACATACACTCTTCACCTCTCGACTCCTACTTATTAGTCGCCCCTTACAAGAGGCAGGGCCTTCTTGCCTCGGTTGTATTATTATTTCTGCAAGCGGAACGGACACACACACACACGCACACACAAACACACGCACTCTCACACGCACACACACGCACATACGCACACACATATACACTCTTCACCACTCGACTCCTACCCATTAGTCGCCTCTTACGACAGGCAGGGCCTTCTTGCCACGGCCGTGTTCTTATCTCTGCGAGCCGACTGGACACACACACTCACACACACAAATACACACACACACGCACACACACGCACACACGCACACTTACACACAAATACACTCTTCACCTCTCGACTCCTACCCATTAGTCGCCTCTTACGACAGGCCGGGCCTTCTTGCCACGGCCGTGTTCTTATCTCTGCGAGCCGACTGGACACACACACACTCACACACACAAATACACACACACACATTCACACACGCACACACACGCACACTCACACACACATACACTCTTCACCTCTCGACTCCTACCCATTAGTCGCCTCTTACGACAGGCAGGGCCTTCTTGCCACGGCCGTGTTCTTATCTCTAAGAGCCGACCGGACACACACACAGACTCACACACGCACACACACGCTCACACGCACTTACACATATACACTCTTCACCTCTCGACTCCTACGAAGTAGTCGCCGCTTACGACAGGCAGGGCCTTCTTGGCACAGACGTGTCCTTATCACTGCGAGCCGACCGGACACACACACTCACACACGCACACACACATACACTCTTCACCTCTCGACTCCTACCAATTAGTCGCCACTTACGACAGGCAGGGCATTCTTGCCTTGGCCGTATTCTTATCTCTGCAAGCCGAACGGACACATACACACTCACACACACAAGCACGCACACACGCACACACACGCACACACACAAAAACACTTTTCACCTCTCGACTCCTACCAATTAGTCGCCACTTACGACAAACAGGGCCTTCTTGCCTCGGCCGTATTCTAATCTCTGCGAGCCGAATGGACACACACATACATACACACACACACACACTTACACACGCACAAACACACACACACCCACACACGCACACACACACACATACACTCTTCACCTCTCGACTCCTACCAATTAGTCGCCACTTACGACAGGCAGGGCCTTCTTGCCTTGGCCGTATTTTTATCTCTGCAAGCCGAACGGACACATACACACTCACACACACAAGCACGCACACACGCACACACACGCACACACACAAAAACACTTTTCACCTCTCGACTCCTACCAATTAGTCGCCACTTACGACAGGCAGGGCTTTCTTGCCTCGGCCGTATTCTTATCTCTGCAAGCCGAACGGACACATACACACTCACACACACACGCACGCACACACGCACACACACAAATACACTCTTCACCTCTCGACTCCTACCCATTAGTCGCCTCTTACGACAGGCATGGCCTTCTTGCCTCCGCCGTATTCTAATCTCTGCAAGCCGAATGGACACACACAAACATACACACACACACTTACACACGCACAAACACACACACACCTACACACGCACACACTCACGTACCCTCTTCACCTCTCGACTCCTACCCATTAGTCGCCTCTTACGATAGGCAGGGCCTTCTTGCCTCGGTCGTGCTCTTATCTCTGCAAGCCGAACTAACACACACACATACTCACACACGCACACACACGCACACACTCATACACACATACACTCTTCACCTCTCGACTCCTACTTATTAGTCGCCCCTTACAAGAGGCAGGGCCTTCTTGCCTCGGTTGTATTCTTATCTCTGCAAGCGGAACGGACACACACACACACGCACACACAAACACACGCACTCTCACACGCACACACACGCACATACGCACACACATATACACTCTTCACCACTCGACTCCTACCCATTAGTCGCCTCTTACGACAGGCAGGGCCTTCTTGCCACGGCCGTGTTCTTATCTCTGCGAGCCGACTGGACACACACACTCACACACACAAATACACACACACGCAGACACACGCACACACGCACACTTACACACAAATACACTCTTCACCTCTCGACTCCTACCCATTAGTCGCCTCTTACGACAGGCAGGGCCTTCTTGCCACGGCCGTGTTCTTATCTCTGCGAGCCGACTGGACACACACACACTCACACACACAAATACACACACACATTCACACACGCACACACACGCACACTCACACACACATACACTCTTCACCTCTCGACTCCTACCCATTAGTCGCCTCTTACGACAGGCAGGGCCTTCTTGCCACGGCCGTGTTCTTATCTCTGAGAGCCGACCGGACATACACACACACTCACACACGCACACGCACGCTCACACGCACTTACACATATGCACTCTTCACCTCTCGACTCCTACGCAGTAGTCGCCGCTTACGACAGGCAGGGCCTTCTTGGCACAGACGTGTCCTTATCACTGCGAGCCGACCGGACACACACACTCACACACGCACACACACACGCACACACGCACACACACACATACACTTTTCACCTCTCGACTCCTACCAATTAGTCGCCACTTACGACAGGCAGGGCATTCTTGCCTTGGCCGTATTCTTATCTCTGCAAGCCGAACGGACACATACACACTCACACACACACGCACGCACACACGCACACACACAAATACACTCTTCACCTCTCGACTCCTACCCATTAGTCGCCTCTTACGACAGGCATGGCCTTCTTGCCTCTGCCGTATTCTAATCTCTGCGAGCCGAATGGACACACACAAACATACACACACACACTTACACACGCACAAACACATACACACCTACACACGCACACACTCACGTACCCTCTTCACCTCTCGACTCCTACCCATTAGTCGCCTCTTACGATAGGCAGGGCCTTCTTGCCTCGGTCGTGCTCTTATCTCTGCAGGCCGAACTAACACACACACATACTCACACACGCACACACACGCACACACTCATACACACATACACCCTTCACCTCTCGACTCCTACTTATTAGTCGCCCCTTACAAGAGGCAGGGCCTTCTTGCCTCGGTTGTATTCTTATCTCTGCAAGCGGAACGGACACACACACACACGCACACACAAACACACGCACTCTCACACGCACACACACGCACATACGCACACACATATACACTCTTCACCACTCGACTCCTACCCATTAGTCGCCTCTTACGACAGGCAGGGCCTTCTTGCCACGGTTGTGTTCTTATCTCTGCGAGCCGACTGGACACACACACTCACACACACAAATACACACACACGCAGACACACGCACACACGCACACTTACACACAAATACACTCTTCACCTCTCGACTCCTACCCATTAGTCGCCTCTTACGACAGGCAGGGCCTTCTTGCCACGGCCGTGTTCTTATCTCTGCGAGCCGACTGGACACACACACACTCACACACACAAATACACACACACATTCACACACGCACACACACGCACACTCACACACACATACACTCTTCACCTCTCGACTCCTACCCATTAGTCGCCCCTTACGACAGGCAGGGCCTTCTTGCCACGGCCGTGTTCTTATCTTTGAGAGCCGACCGGACATACACACACACTCACACACGCACACACACGCTCACACGCACTTACACATATGCACTCTTCACCTCTCGACTCCTACGCAGTAGTCGCCGCTTACGACAAGCAGGGCCTTCTTGGCACAGACGTGTCCTTATCACTGCGAGCCGACCGGACACACACACTCACACACGCACACACATACGCACACACGCACACACACACATACACTCTTCACCTCTCGACTCCTACCAATTAGTCGATACTTACGACAGGCAGGGCATTCTTGCCTTGGCCGTATTCTTATCTCTGCAAGCCGAACGGACACATACACACTCACACACACAAGCACGCACACACGCACACACACAAAAACACTTTTCACCTCTCGACTCCTACCAATTAGTCGCCACTTACGACAGGCAGGGCCTTCTTGCCTCGGCCGTATTCTAATCTCTGCGAGCCGAATGGACACACACATACATACACACACACACACACACTTACACACGCACAAACACACACACACACCCACACACGCACACACACACACATACACTCTTCACCTCTCGACTCCTACCAATTAGTCGCCACTTACGACAGGCAGGGCCTCCTTGCCTTGGCCGTATTTTTATCTCTGCAAGCCGAACGGACACATACACACTCACACACACAAGCACGCACACGCGCACACACACGCACACACACAAAAACACTTTTCACCTCTCGACTCCTACCAATTAGTCGCCACTTACGACAGGCAGGGCCTTCTTGCCTCGGCCGTATTCTTATCTCTGCAAGCCGAACGGACACATACACACTCACACACACACGCACGCACACACGCACACATACAAATACACTCGTCACCTCTCGACTCCTACCCATTAGTCGCCTCTTACGACAGGCATGGCCTTCTTGCCTCTGCCGTATTCTAATCTCTGCGAGCCGAATGGACACACACAAACATACACACACACTTACACACGCACAAACACACACACCCACACACGCACACACTCACGTACCCTCTTCACCTCTCGACTCCTACCCATTAGTCGCCTCTTACGACAGGCAGGGACTTCTTGCCACGGCCGTGTTCTTATCTCTGCAAGCCGAACGGACACACACACACACGTACACACAAACACATGCACACAGGCACACACGCACACACGCACACGTACACGCACACGCACACACTCTCCATCTCTCGACTAATATCCATTAGTCGCCTCTTAAGACAGGCAGGGCCTTCTTGCCTCAGCCGTATTCTTATCTCTGCAAGCCAAACGGACACACACACACACACATACACACACATAGTCACACACGCACAAACACACGCACACACACAAAGACACATACACTCTTCACCTCTCGACTCCTATTCATTAGTCGCCTCTTACGACAGGCAGGGACTTCTTGCCACGGCCGTGTTCTTATCTCTGCGAGCCGAACGGACACACACACACTCACACACACACACGCATACACGCACACACGTACGCACACACGCACACACACACACATACTCTCTTCACCTCTCGACTCCTACCCATTATTCCCCTCTTACGACAGGCATGGACTTTTCGCCACGGCCGTGTTCTTATCTCTGCAAGCAGAACGGACAGACACACACACGCACACACACACACGCACACGCACACGCACACGCACACACTCTTCACCTCTCGACTCCTACCCATTATTCTCCTCTTACGACAGGCAGGTACTTCTTGCCACGGCCGTGTTTTTATCTCTGCAAGCCGAACGGACACACACATACACACACACACTCACACACACACACGCACACACGCACGCACACACGCACACACACATACACTCACACACACACACAAACACGCACATACGCACACACACATACATTCTTCACCTCTCGACTCCTACCTATTAGTCGTCTCTCACGACAGGCAGGGCCTTCTTGCCTCGGCCGTGTTCTTATCTCTGCAAGCCGAACGGACACACACACATACTCACACACGCACACACACACGCACACACGCACCCACACACATACACTCTTCACCTCTCGACTCCTACTCATTATTCCCCTCTTACGACAGGCAGGGACTTTTTGCCACGGCGTGTTCTTATCTCTGCAAGCCGAACGGACACACACACACACACACACGCCCACTCACACACGCACACACACACACACACGCACACACTCTTTACCTCTCGACTCCTACCCATTATTCTCCTCTTACGACAGGCAGGTACTTCTTGCCACGGCCGTGTTCTTATCTCTGCAAGCCGAACGGACACACACATACACACACACACTCACACACACACACGCACACACGCACGCACACACGCACACACACACATACACTCACACACACACAAACACGCACATACGCACACACACATACATTCTTCACCTCTCGACTCGTACCTATTAGTCGTCTCTCACGACAGGCAGGGCCTTCTTGCCTCGGCCGTGTTCTTATCTCTGGAAGCCGAAGGGACACACACACATACACACACACTCACAAACACACACACACTCACGCACGCACACACGCACACACACATACACTCACACACACACAAACACGCACATACGCACACACACATACATTCTTCACCTCTCGACTCGTACCTATTAGTCGTCTCTCACGACAGGCAGGGCCTTCTTGCCTCGGCCGTGTTCTTATCTCTGGAAGCCGAAGGGACACACACACATACACACACACTCACAAACACACACACACTCACGCACGCACACAAGCACACACACATACACTCACACACACACAAACACGCACACAAACACGCACACACGCACCCACACACATACACTCTTCACCTCTCGACTCCTACTCATTATTCCCCTCTTACGACAGGCAGGGACTTTTTGCCACGGCCGTGTTCTTATCTCTGCAAGCCGAACGGACACACACACACACACGCCCACTCACACACGCACACACACACACACACGCACACACTCTTTACCTCTCGACTCCTATCCATTATTCTCCTCTTACGACAGGCAGGAACTTCTTGCCACGGCCGTGTTCTTATCTCTGCAAGCCGAACGGACACACACATACACACACACACTCACACACACACACGCACACACGCACGCACACACGCACACACACACATACACTCACACACACACAAACACGCACATACGCACACACACATACATTCTTCACCTCTCGACTCGTACCTATTAGTCGTCTCTCACGACAGGCAGGGCCTTCTTGCCTCGGTCGTGCTCTTATCTCTGCAAGCCGAACTAACACACACACATACTCACACACGCACACACACGCACACACTCATACACACATACACTCTTCACCTCTCGACTCCTACTTATTAGTCGCCCCTTACAAGAGGCAGGGCCTTCTTGCCTCGGTTGTATTCTTATCTCTGCAAGCGGAACGGACACACACACACACACGCACACACAAACACACGCACTCTCACACGCACACACACGCACATACGCACACACATATACACTCTTCACCACTCGACTCCTACCCATTAGTCGCCTCTTACGACAGGCAGGGCCTTCTTGCCACGGCCGTGTTCTTATCTCTGCGAGCCGACTGGACACACACACTCACACACACAAATACACACACACGCAGACACACGCACACACGCACACTTACACACAAATACACTCTTCACCTCTCGACTCCTACCCATTAGTCGCCTCTTACGACAGGCAGGGCCTTCTTGCCACGGCCGTGTTCTTATCTCTGCGAGCCGACTGGACACACACACACACACACAAATACACACACACATTCACACACGCACACACACGCACACTCACACACACATACACTCTTCACCTCTCGACTCCTACCCATTAGTCGCCTCTTACGACAGGCAGGGCCTTCTTGCCACGGCCGTGTTCTTATCTCTGAGAGCCGACCGGACATACACACACACTCACACACGCACACACACGCTCACACGCACTTACACATATGCACTCTTCACCTCTCGACTCCTACGCAGTAGTCGCCGCTTACGACAGGCAGGGCCTTCTTGGCACAGACGTGTCCTTATCACTGCAAGCCGACCGGACACACACACTCACACACGCACACACACACGCACACACGCACACACACACATACACTTTTCACCTCTCGACTCCTACCAATTAGTCGCCACTTACGACAGGCAGGGCATTCTTGCCTTGGCCGTATTCTTATCTCTGCAAGCCGAACGGACACATACACACTCACACACACACGCACGCACACACGCACACACACAAATACACTCTTCACCTCTCGACTCCTACCCATTAGTCGCCTCTTACGACAGGCATGGCCTTCTTGCCTCTGCCGTATTCTAATCTCTGCGAGCCGAATGGACACACACAAACATACACACACACACTTACACACGCACAAACACATACACACCTACACACGCACACACTCACGTACCCTCTTTACCTCTCGACTCCTACCCATTAGTCGCCTCTTACGATAGGCAGGGCCTTCTTGCCTCGGTCGTGCTCTTATCTCTGCAAGCCGAACTAACACACACACATACTCACACACGCACACACACGCACACACTCATACACACATACACCCTTCACCTCTCGACTCCTACATATTAGTCGCCCCTTACGAGAGGCAGGGCCTTCTTGCCTCGGTTGTATTCTTATCTCTGCAGGCGGAACGGACACACACACACACGCACACACAAACACACGCACTCTCACACGCACACACACGCACATACGCACACACATATACACTCTTCACCACTCGACTCCTACCCATTAGTCGCCTCTTACGACAGGCAGGGCCTTCTTGCCACGGTTGTGTTTTTATCTCTGCGAGCCGACTGGACACACACACTCACACACACAAATACACACACACGCAGACACACGCACACACGCACACTTACACACAAATACACTCTTCACCTCTCGACTCCTACCCATTAGTCGCCTCTTACGACAGGCAGGGCCTTCTTGCCACGGCCGTGTTCTTATCTCTGCGAGCCGACTGTACACACACACACTCACACACACAAATACACACACACATTCACACACGCACACACACGCACACTCACACACACATACACTCTTCACCTCTCGACTCCTACCCATTAGTCGCCCCTTACGACAGGCAGGGCCTTCTTGCCACGGCCGTGTTCTTATCTCTGAGAGCCGACCGGACATACACACACACTCACACACGCACACACACGCTCACACGCACTTACACATATGCACTCTTCACCTCTCGACTCCTACGCAGTAGTCGCCGCTTACGACAGGCAGGGCTTTCTTGGCACAGACGTGTCCTTATCACTGCGAGCCGACCGGACACACACACTCACACACGCACACACACACGCACACACGCACACACACACATACACTTTTTACCTCTCGACTCCTACCAATTAGTCGCCACTTACGACAGGCAGGGCATTCTTGCCTTGGCCGTATTCTTATCTCTGCAAGTCGAACGGACACATACACACTCACACACACACGCACGCACACACGCACACACACAAATACACTCTTCACCTCTCGACTCCTACCCATTAGTCGCCTCTTACGACAGGCATGGCCTTCTTGCCTCTGCCGTATTCTAATCTCTGCGAGCCGAAAGGACACACACAAACATACACACACACACACTTACACACGCACAAACACATACACACCTACACACGCACACACTCACGTACCCTCTTCACCTCTCGACTCCTACCCATTAGTCGCCTCTTACGATAGGCAGGGCCTTCTTGCCTCGGTGGTGCTCCTATCTCTGCAAGCCGAACTAACACACACACATACTCACACACGCACACACACGCACACACTCATACACACATACACCCTTCACCTCTCGACTCCTACTTATTAGTCGCCCCTTACAAGAGGCAGGGCCTTCTTGCCTCGGTTGTATTCTTATCTCTGCAAGCGGAACGGACACACACACACACGCACACACAAACACACGCACTCTCACACGCACACACACGCACATACGCACACACATATACACTCTTCACCACTCGACTCCTACCCATTAGTCGCCTCTTACGACAGGCAGGGCCTTCTTGCCACGGTTGTGTTCTTATCTCTGCGAGCCGACTGGACACACACACTCACACACACAAATACACACACACGCAGACACACGCACACACGCACACTTACACACAAATACACTCTTCACCTCTCGACTCCTACCCATTAGTCGCCTCTTACGACAGGCAGGGCCTTCTTGCCACGGCCGTGTTCTTATCTCTGCGAGCCGACTGGACACACACACTCACACACACAAATACACACACACATTCACACACGCACACACACGCACACTCACACACACATACACTCTTCACCTCTCGACTCCTACCCATTAGTCGCCCCTTACGACAGGCAGGGCCTTCTTGCCACGGCCGTGTTCTTATCTCTGAGAGCCGACCGGACATACACACACACTCACACACGCACACACACGCTCACACGCACTTACACATATGCACTCTTCACCTCTCGACTCCTACGCAGTAGTCGCCGCTTACGACAAGCAGGGCCTTCTTGGCACAGACGTGTCCTTATCACTGCGAGCCGACCGGACACACACACTCACACACGCACACACATACGCACACACGCACACACACACATACACTCTTCACCTCTCGACTCCTACCAATTAGTCGATACTTACGACAGGCAGGGCATTCTTGCCTTGGCCGTATTCTTATCTCTGCAAGCCGAACGGACACATACACACTCACACACACAAGCACGCACACACGCACACACACAAAAACACTTTTCACCTCTCGACTCCTACCAATTAGTCGCCACTTACGACAGGCAGGGCCTTCTTGCCTCGGCCGTATTCTAATTTCTGCGAGCCGAATGGACACACACATACATACACACACACACACACTTACACACGCACAAACACACACACACACCCACACACGCACACACACACATACACTCTTCACCTCTCGACTCCTACCAATTAGTCGCCACTTACGACAGGCAGGGCCTCCTTGCCTTGGCCGTATTTTTATCTCTGCAAGCCGAACGAACACATACACACTCACACACACAAGCACGCACACGCGCACACACACGCACACACACAAAAACACTTTTCACCTCTCGACTCCTACCAATTAGTCGCCACTTACGACAGGCAGGGCCTTCTTGCCTCGGCCGTATTCTTATCTCTGCAAGCCGAACGGACACATACACACTCACACACACACGCACGCACACACGCACACATACAAATACACTCTTCACCTCTCGACTCCTACCCATTAGTCGCCTCTTACGACAGGCATGGCCTTCTTGCCTCTGCCGTATTCTAATCTCTGCGAGCCGAATGGACACACACAAACATACACACACACTTACACACGCACAAATACACACACACCCACACACGCACACACTCACGTACCCTCTTCACCTCTCGACTCCTACCCATTAGTCGCCTCTTACGACAGGCAGGGACTTCTTGCCACGGCCGTGTTCTTATCTCTGCAAGCCGAACGGACACACACACACACGTACACACAAACACATGCACACAGGCACACACGCACACACGCACACGTACACGCACACGCACACACTCTCCATCTCTCGACTAATATTCATTAGTCGCCTCTTAAGACAGGCAGGGCCTTCTTGCCTCAGCCGTATTCTTATCTCTGCAAGCCAAACGGACACACACACACATACACACACATAGTCACACACGCACAAACATACGCACACACACAAAGACACATACACTCTTCACCTCTCGACTCCTATTCATTAGTCGCCTCTTACGACAGGCAGGGACTTCTTGCCACGGCCGTGTTCTTATCTCTGCGAGCCGAACGGACACACACACACTCACACACACACGCATACACGCACACACGTACGCACACACGCACACACACATACTCTCTTCACCTCTCGACTCCTACCCATTATTCCCCTCTTACGACAGGCATGGACTTTTCGCCACGGCCGTGTTCTTATCTCTGCAAGCAGAACGGACACACACACACACGCACACACACA
The DNA here is from genome assembly GCF_040954645.1 of Diabrotica undecimpunctata. Taxonomy (NCBI): domain Eukaryota; kingdom Metazoa; phylum Arthropoda; class Insecta; order Coleoptera; family Chrysomelidae; genus Diabrotica; species Diabrotica undecimpunctata. The sequence continues at coordinate 459,303 of NW_027311892.1, read as the reverse complement.
CACGCACACGCACAAGGACACACTCTTCACCTCTCGACTCCTACCCATTATTCTCCTCTTACGACAGGCAGGTACTTCTTGCCACGGCCGTGTTTTTATCTCTGCAAGCCGAACGGACACACACATACACACACACACTCACACACACACACGCACACACGCACGCACACACGCACACACACATACACTCACACACACACACAAACACGCACATACGCACACACACATACATTCTTCACCTCTCGACTCCTACCTATTAGTGGTCTCTCACGACAGGCAGGGCCTTCTTGCCTCGGCCGTGTTCTTATCTCTGCAAGCCGAACGGACACACACACATACTCACACACGCACACACACACGCACACACGCACCCACACACATACACTCTTCACCTCTCGACTCCTACTCATTATTCCCCTCTTACGACAGGCAGGGACTTTTTGCCACGGCCGTGTTCTTATCTCTGCAAGCCGAACGGACACACACACACACACGCCCACTCACACACGCACACACACACACACACACGCACACACTCTTTACCTCTCGACTCCTACCCATTATTCTCCTCTTACGACAGGCAGGTACTTCTTGCCACGGCCGTGTTCTTATCTCTGCGAGCCGACTGGACACACACACTCACACACACAAATACACACACACATTCACACACGCACACACACGCACACTCACACACACATACACTCTTCACCTCTCGACTCCTACCCATTAGTCGCCCCTTACGACAGGCAGGGCCTTCTTGCCACGGCCGTGTTCTTATCTCTGAGAGCCGACCGGACATACACACACACTCACACACGCACACACACGCTCACACGCACTTACACATATGCACTCTTCACCTCTCGACTCCTACGCAGTAGTCGCCGCTTACGACAAGCAGGGCCTTCTTGGCACAGACGTGTCCTTATCACTGCGAGCCGACCGGACACACACACTCACACACGCACACACATACGCACACACGCACACACACACATACACTCTTCACCTCTCGACTCCTACCAATTAGTCGATACTTACGACAGGCAGGGCATTCTTGCCTTGGCCGTATTCTTATCTCTGCAAGCCGAACGGACACATACACACTCACACACACAAGCACGCACACACGCACACACACAAAAACACTTTTCACCTCTCGACTCCTACCAATTAGTCGCCACTTACGACAGGCAGGGCCTTCTTGCCTCGGCCGTATTCTAATTTCTGCGAGCCGAATGGACACACACATACATACACACACACACACACTTACACACGCACAAACACACACACACACCCACACACGCACACACACACATACACTCTTCACCTCTCGACTCCTACCAATTAGTCGCCACTTACGACAGGCAGGGCCTCCTTGCCTTGGCCGTATTTTTATCTCTGCAAGCCGAACGAACACATACACACTCACACACACAAGCACGCACACGCGCACACACACGCACACACACAAAAACACTTTTCACCTCTCGACTCCTACCAATTAGTCGCCACTTACGACAGGCAGGGCCTTCTTGCCTCGGCCGTATTCTTATCTCTGCAAGCCGAACGGACACATACACACTCACACACACACGCACGCACACACGCACACATACAAATACACTCTTCACCTCTCGACTCCTACCCATTAGTCGCCTCTTACGACAGGCATGGCCTTCTTGCCTCTGCCGTATTCTAATCTTTGCGAGCCGAATGGACACACACAAACATAAACACACACTTACACACGCACAAATACACACACACCCACACACGCACACACTCACGTACCCTCTTCACCTCTCGACTCCTACCCATTAGTCGCCTCTTACGACAGGCAGGGACTTCTTGCCACGGCCGTGTTCTTATCTCTGCAAGCCGAACGGACACACACACACACACGTACACACAAACACATGCACACAGGCACACACGCACACACGCACACGTACACGCACACGCACACACTCTCCATCTCTCGACTAATATTCATTAGTCGCCTCTTAAGACAGGCAGGGCCTTCTTGCCTCAGCCGTATTCTTATCTCTGCAAGCCAAACGGACACACACACACATACACACACATAGTCACACACGCACAAACATACGCACACACACAAAGACACATACACTCTTCACCTCTCGACTCCTATTCATTAGTCGCCTCTTACGACAGGCAGGGACTTCTTGCCACGGCCGTGTTCTTATCTCTGCGAGCCGAACGGACACACACACACTCACACACACACGCATACACGCACACACGTACGCACACACGCACACACACATACTCTCTTCACCTCTCGACTCCTACCCATTATTCCCCTCTTACGACAGGCATGGACTTTTCGCCACGGCCGTGTTCTTATCTCTGCAAGCAGAACGGACACACACACACACGCACACACACACACGCACACGCACAAGGACACACTCTTCACCTCTCGACTCCTACCCATTATTCTCCTCTTACGACAGGCAGGTACTTCTTGCCACGGCCGTGTTTTTATCTCTGCAAGCCGAACGGACACACACATACACACACACACTCACACACACACACGCACACACGCACGCACACACGCACACACACATACACTCACACACACACACAAACACGCACATACGCACACACACATACATTCTTCACCTCTCGACTCCTACCTATTAGTCGTCTCTCACGACAGGCAGGGCCTTCTTGCCTCGGCCGTGTTCTTATCTCTGCAAGCCGAACGGACACACACACATACTCACACACGCACACACACACGCACACACGCACCCACACACATACACTCTTCACCTCTCGACTCCTACTCATTATTCCCCTCTTACGACAGGCAGGGACTTTTTGCCACGGCGTGTTCTTATCTCTGCAAGCCGAACGGACACACACACACACACGCCCACTCACACACGCACACACACACACACACGCACACACTCTTTACCTCTCGACTCCTACCCATTATTCTCCTCTTACGACAGGCAGGTACTTCTTGCCACGGCCGTGTTCTTATCTCTGCAAGCCGAACGGACACACACATACACACACACACTCACACACACACACGCACACACGCACGCACACACGCACACACACACATACACTCACACACACACACAAACACGCACATACGCACACACACATACATTCTTCACCTCTCGACTCGTACCTATTAGTCGTCTCTCACGACAGGCAGGGCCTTCTTGCCTCGGCCGTGTTCTTATCTCTGGAAGCCGAAGGGACACACACACATACACACACACTCACAAACACACACACACTCACGCACGCACACACGCACACACACATACACTCACACACACACAAACACGCACATACGCACACACACATACATTCTTCACCTCTCGACTCGTACCTATTAGTCGTCTCTCACGACAGGCAGGGCCTTCTTGCCTCGGCCGTGTTCTTATCTCTGGAAGCCGAAGGGACACACACACATACACACACACTCACAAACACACACACACTCACGCACGCACACAAGCACACACACATACACTCACACACACACAAACACGCACACAAACACGCACACACGCACCCACACACATACACTCTTCACCTCTCGACTCCTACTCATTATTCCCCTCTTACGACAGGCAGGGACTTTTTGCCACGGCCGTGTTCTTATCTCTGCAAGCCGAACGGACACACACACACACACGCCCACTCACACACGCACACACACACACACACGCACACACTCTTTACCTCTCGACTCCTATCCATTATTCTCCTCTTACGACAGGCAGGTACTTCTTGCCACGGCCGTGTTCTTATCTCTGCAAGCCGAACGGACACACACATACACACACACACTCACACACACACACGCACACACGCACGCACACACGCACACACACACATACACTCACACACACACAAACACGCACATACGCACACACACATACATTCTTCACCTCTCGACTCGTACCTATTAGTCGTCTCTCACGACAGGCAGGGCCTTCTTGCCTCGGTCGTGCTCTTATCTCTGCAAGCCGAACTAACACACACACATACTCACACACGCACACACACGCACACACTCATACACACATACACTCTTCACCTCTCGACTCCTACTTATTAGTCGCCCCTTACAAGAGGCAGGGCCTTCTTGCCTCGGTTGTATTCTTATCTCTGCAAGCGGAACGGACACACACACACACGCACACACAAACACACGCACTCTCACACGCACACACACGCACATACGCACACACATATACACTCTTCACCACTCGACTCCTACCCATTAGTCGCCTCTTACGACAGGCAGGGCCTTCTTGCCACGGCCGTGTTCTTATCTCTGCGAGCCGACTGGACACACACACTCACACACACAAATACACACACACGCAGACACACGCACACACGCACACTTACACACAAATACACTCTTCACCTCTCGACTCCTACCCATTAGTCGCCTCTTACGACAGGCAGGGCCTTCTTGCCACGGCCGTGTTCTTATCTCTGCGAGCCGACTGGACACACACACACACACACAAATACACACACACATTCACACACGCACACACACGCACACTCACACACACATACACTCTTCACCTCTCGACTCCTACCCATTAGTCGCCTCTTACGACAGGCAGGGCCTTCTTGCCACGGCCGTGTTCTTATCTCTGAGAGCCGACCGGACATACACACACACTCACACACGCACACACACGCTCACACGCACTTACACATATGCACTCTTCACCTCTCGACTCCTACGCAGTAGTCGCCGCTTACGACAGGCAGGGCCTTCTTGGCACAGACGTGTCCTTATCACTGCAAGCCGACCGGACACACACACTCACACACGCACACACACACGCACACACGCACACACACACATACACTTTTCACCTCTCGACTCCTACCAATTAGTCGCCACTTACGACAGGCAGGGCATTCTTGCCTTGGCCGTATTCTTATCTCTGCAAGCCGAACGGACACATACACACTCACACACACACGCACGCACACACGCACACACACAAATACACTCTTCACCTCTCGACTCCTACCCATTAGTCGCCTCTTACGACAGGCATGGCCTTCTTGCCTCTGCCGTATTCTAATCTCTGCGAGCCGAATGGACACACACAAACATACACACACACACTTACACACGCACAAACACATACACACCTACACACGCACACACTCACGTACCCTCTTTACCTCTCGACTCCTACCCATTAGTCGCCTCTTACGATAGGCAGGGCCTTCTTGCCTCGGTCGTGCTCTTATCTCTGCAAGCCGAACTAACACACACACATACTCACACACGCACACACACGCACACACTCATACACACATACACCCTTCACCTCTCGACTCCTACATATTAGTCGCCCCTTACGAGAGGCAGGGCCTTCTTGCCTCGGTTGTATTCTTATCTCTGCAGGCGGAACGGACACACACACACACGCACACACAAACACACGCACTCTCACACGCACACACACGCACATACGCACACACATATACACTCTTCACCACTCGACTCCTACCCATTAGTCGCCTCTTACGACAGGCAGGGCCTTCTTGCCACGGTTGTGTTCTTATCTCTGCGAGCCGACTGGACACACACACTCACACACACAAATACACACACACGCAGACACACGCACACACGCACACTTACACACAAATACACTCTTCACCTCTCGACTCCTACCCATTAGTCGCCTCTTACGACAGGCAGGGCCTTCTTGCCACGGCCGTGTTCTTATCTCTGCGAGCCGACTGGACACACACACACTCACACACACAAATACACACACACATTCACACACGCACACACACGCACACTCACACACACATACACTCTTCACCTCTCGACTCCTACCCATTAGTCGCCCCTTACGACAGGCAGGGCCTTCTTGCCACGGCCGTGTTCTTATCTCTGAGAGCCGACCGGACATACACACACACTCACACACGCACACACACGCTCACACGCACTTACACATATGCACTCTTCACCTCTCGACTCCTACGCAGTAGTCGCCGCTTACGACAGGCAGGGCTTTCTTGGCACAGACGTGTCCTTATCACTGCGAGCCGACCGGACACACACACTCACACACGCACACACACACGCACACACGCACACACACACATACACTTTTTACCTCTCGACTCCTACCAATTAGTCGCCACTTACGACAGGCAGGGCATTCTTGCCTTGGCCGTATTCTTATCTCTGCAAGTCGAACGGACACATACACACTCACACACACACGCACGCACACACGCACACACACAAATACACTCTTCACCTCTCGACTCCTACCCATTAGTCGCCTCTTACGGCAGGCATGGCCTTCTTGCCTCTGCCGTATTCTAATCTCTGCGAGCCGAAAGGACACACACAAACATACACACACACACACTTACACACGCACAAACACATACACACCTACACACGCACACACTCACGTACCCTCTTCACCTCTCGACTCCTACCCATTAGTCGCCTCTTACGATAGGCAGGGCCTTCTTGCCTCGGTGGTGCTCCTATCTCTGCAAGCCGAACTAACACACACACATACTCACACACGCACACACACGCACACACTCATACACACATACACCCTTCACCTCTCGACTCCTACTTATTAGTCGCCCCTTACAAGAGGCAGGGCCTTCTTGCCTCGGTTGTATTCTTATCTCTGCAAGCGGAACGGACACACACACACACGCACACACAAACACACGCACTCTCACACGCACACACACGCACATACGCACACACATATACACTCTTCACCACTCGACTCCTACCCATTAGTCGCCTCTTACGACAGGCAGGGCCTTCTTGCCACGGTTGTGTTCTTATCTCTGCGAGCCGACTGGACACACACACTCACACACACAAATACACACACACGCAGACACACGCACACACGCACACTTACACACAAATACACTCTTCACCTCTCGACTCCTACCCATTAGTCGCCTCTTACGACAGGCAGGGCCTTCTTGCCACGGCCGTGTTCTTATCTCTGCGAGACGACTGGACACACACACTCACACACACAAATACACACACACATTCACACACGCACACACACGCACACTCACACACACATACACTCTTCATCTCTCGACTCCTACCCATTAGTCGCCCCTTACGACAGGCAGGGCCTTCTTGCCACGGCCGTGTTCTTATCTCTGAGAGCCGACCGGACATACACACACACTCACACACGCACACACACGCTCACACGCACTTACACATATGCACTCTTCACCTCTCGACTCCTACGCAGTAGTCGCCGCTTACGACAAGCAGGGCCTTCTTGGCACAGACGTGTCCTTATCACTGCGAGCCGACCGGACACACACACTCACACACGCACACACATACGCACACACGCACACACACACATACACTCTTCACCTCTCGACTCCTACCAATTAGTCGATACTTACGACAGGCAGGGCATTCTTGCCTTGGCCGTATTCTTATCTCTGCAAGCCGAACGGACACATACACACTCACACACACAAGCACGCACACACGCACACACACAAAAACACTTTTCACCTCTCGACTCCTACCAATTAGTCGCCACTTACGACAGGCAGGGCCTTCTTGCCTCGGCCGTATTCTAATTTCTGCGAGCCGAATGGACACACACATACATACACACACACACACACTTACACACGCACAAACACACACACACACCCACACACGCACACACACACATACACTCTTCACCTCTCGACTCCTACCAATTAGTCGCCACTTACGACAGGCAGGGCCTCCTTGCCTTGGCCGTATTTTTATCTCTGCAAGCCGAACGAACACATACACACTCACACACACAAGCACGCACACGCGCACACACACGCACACACACAAAAACACTTTTCACCTCTCGACTCCTACCAATTAGTCGCCACTTACGACAGGCAGGGCCTTCTTGCCTCGGCCGTATTCTTATCTCTGCAAGCCGAACGGACACATACACACTCACACACACACGCACGCACACACGCACACATACAAATACACTCTTCACCTCTCGACTCCTACCCATTAGTCGCCTCTTACGACAGGCATGGCCTTCTTGCCTCTGCCGTATTCTAATCTCTGCGAGCCGAATGGACACACACAAACATACACACACACTTACACACGCACAAATACACACACACCCACACACGCACACACTCACGTACCCTCTTCACCTCTCGACTCCTACCCATTAGTCGCCTCTTACGACAGGCAGGGACTTCTTGCCACGGCCGTGTTCTTATCTCTGCAAGCCGAACGGACACACACACACACGTACACACAAACACATGCACACAGGCACACACGCACACACGCACACGTACACGCACACGCACACACTCTCCATCTCTCGACTAATATTCATTAGTCGCCTCTTAAGACAGGCAGGGCCTTCTTGCCTCAGCCGTATTCTTATCTCTGCAAGCCAAACGGACACACACACACATACACACACATAGTCACACACGCACAAACATACGCACACACACAAAGACACATACACTCTTCACCTCTCGACTCCTATTCATTAGTCGCCTCTTACGACAGGCAGGGACTTCTTGCCACGGCCGTGTTCTTATCTCTGCGAGCCGAACGGACACACACACACTCACACACACACGCATACACGCACACACGTACGCACACACGCACACACACATACTCTCTTCACCTCTCGACTCCTACCCATTATTCCCCTCTTACGACAGGCATGGACTTTTCGCCACGGCCGTGTTCTTATCTCTGCAAGCAGAACGGACACACACACACACGCACACACACACACGCACACGCACAAGGACACACTCTTCACCTCTCGACTCCTACCCATTATTCTCCTCTTACGACAGGCAGGTACTTCTTGCCACGGCCGTGTTTTTATCTCTGCAAGCCGAACGGACACACACATACACACACACACTCACACACACACACGCACACACGCACGCACACACGCACACACACATACACTCACACACACACACAAACACGCACATACGCACACACACATACATTCTTCACCTCTCGACTCCTACCTATTAGTGGTCTCTCACGACAGGCAGGGCCTTCTTACCTCGGCCGTGTTCTTATCTCTGCAAGCCGAACGGACACACACACATACTCACACACGCACACACACACGCACACACGCACCCACACACATACACTCTTCACCTCTCGACTCCTACTCATTATTCCCCTCTTACGACAGGCAGGGACTTTTTGCCACGGCCGTGTTCTTATCTCTGCAAGCCGAACGGACACACACACACACACGCCCACTCACACACGCACACACACACACACACACACGCACACACTCTTTACCTCTCGACTCCTACCCATTATTCTCCTCTTACGACAGGCAGGTACTTCTTGCCACGGCCGTGTTCTTATCTCTGCGAGCCGACTGGACACACACACTCACACACACAAATACACACACACATTCACACACGCACACACACGCACACTCACACACACATACACTCTTCACCTCTCGACTCCTACCCATTAGTCGCCCCTTACGACAGGCAGGGCCTTCTTGCCACGGCCGTGTTCTTATCTCTGAGAGCCGACCGGACATACACACACACTCACACACGCACACACACGCTCACACGCACTTACACATATGCACTCTTCACCTCTCGACTCCTACGCAGTAGTCGCCGCTTACGACAAGCAGGGCCTTCTTGGCACAGACGTGTCCTTATCACTGCGAGCCGACCGGACACACACACTCACACACGCACACACATACGCACACACGCACACACACACATACACTCTTCACCTCTCGACTCCTACCAATTAGTCGATACTTACGACAGGCAGGGCATTCTTGCCTTGGCCGTATTCTTATCTCTGCAAGCCGAACGGACACATACACACTCACACACACAAGCACGCACACACGCACACACACAAAAACACTTTTCACCTCTCGACTCCTACCAATTAGTCGCCACTTACGACAGGCAGGGCCTTCTTGCCTCGGCCGTATTCTAATTTCTGCGAGCCGAATGGACACACACATACATACACACACACACACACTTACACACGCACAAACACACACACACACCCACACACGCACACACACACATACACTCTTCACCTCTCGACTCCTACCAATTAGTCGCCACTTACGACAGGCAGGGCCTCCTTGCCTTGGCCGTATTTTTATCTCTGCAAGCCGAACGAACACATACACACTCACACACACAAGTACGCACACGCGCACACACACGCACACACACAAAAACACTTTTCACCTCTCGACTCCTACCAATTAGTCGCCACTTACGACAGGCAGGGCCTTCTTGCCTCGGCCGTATTCTTATCTCTGCAAGCCGAACGGACACATACACACTCACACACACACGCACGCACACACGCACACATACAAATACACTCTTCACCTCTCGACTCCTACCCATTAGTCGCCTCTTACGACAGGCATGGCCTTCTTGCCTCTGCCGTATTCTAATCTCTGCGAGCCGAATGGACACACACAAACATACACACACACTTACACACGCACAAATACACACACACCCACACACGCACACACTCACGTACCCTCTTCACCTCTCGACTCCTACCCATTAGTCGCCTCTTACGACAGGCAGGGACTTCTTGCCACGGCCGTGTTCTTATCTCTGCAAGCCGAACGGACACACACACACACGTACACACAAACACATGCACACAGGCACACACGCACACACGCACACGTACACGCACACGCACACACTCTCCATCTCTCGACTAATATTCATTAGTCGCCTCTTAAGACAGGCAGGGCCTTCTTGCCTCAGCCGTATTCTTATCTCTGCAAGCCAAACGGACACACACACACATACACACACATAGTCACACACGCACAAACATACGCACACACACAAAGACACATACACTCTTCACCTCTCGACTCCTATTCATTAGTCGCCTCTTACGACAGGCAGGGACTTCTTGCCACGGCCGTGTTCTTATCTCTGCGAGCCGAACGGACACACACACACTCACACACACACGCATACACGCACACACGTACGCACACACGCACACACACATACTCTCTTCACCTCTCGACTCCTACCCATTATTCCCCTCTTACGACAGGCATGGACTTTTCGCCACGGCCGTGTTCTTATCTCTGCAAGCAGAACGGACACACACACACACGCACACACACACACGCACACGCACAAGGACACACTCTTCACCTCTCGACTCCTACCCATTATTCTCCTCTTACGACAGGCAGGTACTTCTTGCCACGGCCGTGTTTTTATCTCTGCAAGCCGAACGGACACACACATACACACACACACTCACACACACACACGCACACACGCACGCACACACGCACACACACATACACTCACACACACACACAAACACGCACATACGCACACACACATACATTCTTCACCTCTCGACTCCTACCTATTAGTCGTCTCTCACGACAGGCAGGGCCTTCTTGCCTCGGCCGTGTTCTTATCTCTGCAAGCCGAACGGACACACACACATACTCACACACGCACACACACACGCACACACGCACCCACACACATACACTCTTCACCTCTCGACTCCTACTCATTATTCCCCTCTTACGACAGGCAGGGACTTTTTGCCACGGCCGTGTTCTTATCTCTGCAAGCCGAACGGACACACACACACACACGCCCACTCACACACGCACACACACACACACACGCACACACTCTTTACCTCTCGACTCCTACCCATTATTCTCCTCTTACGACAGGCAGGTACTTCTTGCCACGGCCGTGTTCTTATCTCTGCAAGCCGAACGGACACACACATACACACACACACTCACACACACACACACGCACACACGCACGCACACACGCACACACACACATACACTCACACACACACAAACACGCACATACGCACACACACATACATTCTTCACCTCTCGACTCGTACCTATTAGTCGTCTCTCACGACAGGCAGGGTCTTCTTGCCTCGGCCGTGTTCTTATCTCTGGAAGCCGAAGGGACACACACACATACACACACACTCACAAACACACACACACTCACGCACGCACACACGCACACACACATACACTCACACACACACAAACACGCACACAAACACGCACACACGCACACACACATACATTCTTCACCTCTCGACTCCTACCTATTAGTCGCCTCTTACGATAGGCAGTGCCTTCTTGCCTTGGCCGTGTTCTTATCACTGCAAGCCGAACGGACACACACACATCTTACGATAGGCAGGGCCTTCTTGCCTCGGTCGTGTTCTTATTTCTGCAAGCCGAACTAACACACACACATACACTCTTCACCTCTCGACTCCTACTTATTACTCTGCCGTATTCTAATCTCTGCGAGCCGAAGGGACACACACAAACATACACACACACTTACACACGCACAAACACACACACACCCACACATGCACACCCTCACGTACCCTCTTCACCTCTCGACTCCTACCCATTAGTCGCCTCTTACGACAGGCAGGGACTTTTTGCCACGGCCGTGTTCTTATCTCTGCAAGCCGAACGGATACACACACACACGCACACACAAACACACGCACACAGGCACACACGCACACACGCACACACGCACACACGCACACGCACACATTCTCCACCTCTCGATTCCTATCCATTAGTCGCCTCTTAAAACAGGCAGGGCCTTCTTGCCACAGACGTATACCTATCTCTGCGAGTTGAAAGGACACACACACACACTTGCACACATACACACACACACACATGCACGCCTCACCTCTCGACTCCTACCCATTAGTAGCTTCTTACAGCAAGCATGGCCTTCCTGCCACGGACGTATTCTTATCTCTGCGAGCCGAAGGGATACACACACACATACATACACACATACACACACACATACTCACACACGCACGCACACACGCACACACACATACACTCACACACACACAAACACGCACACACGCACACACACATACATTCTTCACCTCTCGACTCCTACCTATTAGTCGCCTCTTACGAATAGGCAGGGCCTTCTTGCCTCGGTCTTGCTCTTATCTCTGCAAGCCGAACGGACACACACACACATACACACTCTCACACGCACACACACGCACATACGCACACACATATACACTCTTCACCACTCGACTCCTACTTATTAGTCGCCTCTTACGACAGGCATGGCCTTCTTGCCACGGCCGTGTTCGTATCTCTGCAGGCCAACTAGACACACACACTCACACACACAAATACACACACACACTCACACACGCACACACACGCACACACGCACACTCACACACACATACACTCTTCACCTCTCGACTCCTACCCATTAGTCGCCTCTCACGACAGGCAGGGCATTCTTGCCACGGCCGTGTTCTTATCTCTGCGAGCCGACTGGACACATACACACTCACACACACAAATACACACACACACTTACACACGCACACACCCGCACACTCACACACACATACACTCTTCACCTCTCGACTCCTACCGATTAGCCGCCTCTTACAACAGGCAGGGCCTTCTTGCCACGGCCGTGTTCTTATCTCTGCGAGCCGACCGGACACACACACACTCACACACGCACACACACAAACACACGCACTTACACACCTACAATCTTCACCTCTCGACTCCTACGCATTAGTCGCCGCTTACGACAGGCAGGGCCTTCTTGCCTCGGCCGTATTCTTATCTCTGCAAGCCGAACGGACACACACACACTCACACACACACGCACGCACACACGCACACACACGCGCACACGCACACACACATACACTCTTCACCTCTCGACTCCTACCAATTAGTCGCCACTTACGACAGGCAGGGCCTTCTTGCCTCGGCCGTATTCTTATCTCTGCAAGCCGAACGGACACACACACACTCACACACACACGCACGCTCACACGCACACACACGCACACACGCACACACACACATACACTCTTCACCTCTCGACTCCTACCTATTAATCGCCTCTTACGATAGGCAGGGCTTTCTTGCCTCGGTCGTGCTCTTATCTCTGCAAGCCGAACTAACACACACACATACTCACACACGCACACACACGCACACACACGCACACACGCATACACACATACACTCTTCACCTCTCGACTCCTACTTATTAGTCGCCCTTTACAAGAGGCAGGGCCTTCTTGCCTTGGCCGTATTCTTATCTCTGCAAGCCAAACAGACACACACACATACACACACACACGCACACACACGCACACACGCACACACACACATACACCCTTCACCTCTCGACTCCTACCTATTAGTCGCCTCTTAACGACAGGCAGTGCCTTCTTGCCACGGCCGTGTTCTCATCTCTGCGAGCCGACCGGACACACACACACACTGACACTCACACACATACCTATTACTCGCCTCTCACGACAGGCAGGGCCTTCTTGCCTCGGCTGTGTTCTTATCTCTGCAAGACGAACGGGCACACACACATACTCACACACGCACACACGCACACACATACACTCACACACACACAAACACGCACACACGCACACACACATACATTCTTCACCTCTCGACTCCTACCTATTAGTCGCCTCTTACGATAGGCAGGGCCTTCTTGCCTTGGCCGTGTTCTTATCTCTGCAAGCTAAACGGACACACACACATACTTACACACGCACACACACACGCACACACGCACACACACACATACACTCTTCACCTCTCGACTCCTACCTATTAGCCGCTTCTTACGATAGGCAGGGCCTTCTTGCCTCGGTCGTGTTCTTATTTCTGCAAGCCGAACTAACACACACACATACTCACACACGCACACACGCACGCACACACGCACACACACATACACTCACACACACACAAACATACACACACGCACACACACATACACTCTTCACCTCTCGACTCCTACCTATTAGTCGCCTCTTACGACAGGCAGGGCCTTCTTGCCTTGGCCGTGTTCTTATCTCTGCAAGCCAAACAGAAACACACACATACACACACACTTACACATGCACACACACGCACACGCACACGCACACGCACACACTCTCCACCTCTCGACTCCTATCCATTAGTCGCCTCTTAAGACAGGCAGGGCCTTCTTGCCACGTACGTACACCTATCTCTGCAAGCCGAACGGACACACACACACACACTTGCACACATACACACACACACATGCACGCTTTACCTCTAGACTCCTACCCATTAGTCGCTCCTTACAGCAAGCATGGCCTTCCTGCCACGGACGTAGTCTTATCTCTGCGAGCCTAAGGGATACACACACACATACATACACACATACACACACACATACTCACACACGCACGCACTCACGCACACACACATACACTCACACACACACAAACACACACACACGCACACACACATACATTCTTCACCTCTCGACTCCTACCTATTAGTCGCCTCTTACGAATAGGCAGGGCCTTCTTGCCTCGGTCGTGCTCTTATCTCTGCAAGCCGAACGGACACACACACACATACACACTCTCACACGCACACACACGCACATACGCACACACATATACACTCTTCACCACTCGACTCCTACCCATTAGTCGCCTCTTACGACAGGCAGGGCCTTCTTGCCACGGCCGTGTTCTTATCTCTGCGGGCCGACTGGACACACACACTTACACACACAAATACACACACACACTCACACACGCACACACACGCACACACGCACACTCACACACACATACACTCTTCACCTCTCGACTCCTACCCATTAGTCGCTTCTTACGACAGGCAGGGCCTTCTTGCCACGGCCGTGTTCTTATCTCTGCGAGCCGACTGGACACACACACACTCACACACACAAATACACACACACACTCACACACGCACACACCCGCACACTCACACACACACACACATACACTCTTCACCTCTCGACTCCTACCCATTAGCCGCCTCTTACGACAGGCAGGGCCTTCTTGCCACGGCCGTGTTCTTATCTCTGCGAGCCGACCGGACACACACACACTCACACACGCACACACACAAACACACGCACTTACACACATACACTCTTCACCTCTCGACTCCTACCCATTATTCTCCTCTTACGACAGGCATGGCCTTCTTGCCACCGTTTTTTTTTATCTCTGCGAGCGAAGGGACACACACACACACACATACACACACACACTCACACACACACACGCACACACGCACGCACACACGCACACACACATACACTCACACACACACAAACACGCACACACGCACACACACATACATTCTTCACCTCTCGACTCCTACCTATTAGTCGCCTCTTACGACAGGCAGGGCCTTCTTGCCTTGGCCGTGTTCTTATCTCTGCAAGCCGAACGGACACACACACATACTCACACACGCACATACACATACAAACTCACACACGCACGCACACACGCACACACACACATACACTCTTCACCTCTCGACTCCTACCCATTATTCTCCTCTTACGACAGGCATGGCCTTCTTGCCACCGTTTTTTTCTTATCTCTGTGAGCGAAGGGACACACACACACACATACACACAGACTCACACACACACACGCACACACGCACGCACACACGCACACACACATACACTCACACACACACAAACACGCACACACGCATACACACATACACTCTTCACCTCTCGACTCCTACTTATTAGTCGCCCTTTACAAGAGGCAGGGCCTTCTTGCCTCGGCCGTATTCTTATCTCTGCAAGCCAAACAGACACACACACACATACACACACACACGCACACACACGCACACACGCACACACACACACATACACCCTTCACCTTTCGACTCCTACCCATTAGTCGCCTCTTAACGACAGGCAGTGCCTTCTTGCCACGGCCGTGTTCTCATCTCTGCGAGCCGACCGGACACACACACACACACACTGACACACACACACATAGCTATTACTCGCCTCTCACGACAGGCAGGGCCTTCTTGCCTCGGTTGTGTTCTTATCTCTGCAAGACGAACGGACACACACACATACTCACACACGCACACACGCACACACACATACACTCACACACACACAAATACGCACACACGCACACACACATACATTCTTCACCTCTCGACTCCTACCTATTAGTCGCCTCTTACTACAGGCAGGGCCTTCTTGCCTTGGCCGTGTTCTTATCTCTGCAAGCCGAACGGACACACACACATACTCACACACGCACACACACACGCACACACACACGCACACACGCACACACACACACATACACTCTTCACCTCTCGACTCCTACCAATTAGTCGCCACTTTCGACAGGCAGGGCATTCTTGCCTCGGCCGTATTCTTATCTCTGCAAGCCGAACGGACACATACACACTCACACACACAAGCACGCACACACGCACACACATGCACACACACAAGAACACTTTTCACCTCTCGACTCCTACCCATTAGTTGCCTCTAACGACAGGCATGGCCTTTTTGCCTCGGCCGTATTATAATCTCTGCGAGCCGAATGGACACACACATACATACACACACACACTTACACACGCACAAACACACACACACCCACACACGCACACACACACACACACACATACACTCTTCACCTCTCGACTCCTACCCATTATTCTCCTCTTACGACAGGCATGGCCTTCTTGCCACCGCTTTTTTCTTATCTCTGCGAGCGAAGGGACACACACACACACACACACACATACACACACACACTCACACACACACACGCACACACGCACGCACACACGCACACACACATACACTCACACACACACAAACACGCACACACGCACACACACATACATTCTTCACCTCTCGACTCCTACCTATTAGTCGCCTCTTACGACAGGCAGGGCCTTCTTGCCTTGGCCGTGTTCTTATCTCTGCAAGCCGAACGGACACACACACACATACTCACACACGCACACACACGCACACACGCATACACACATACACTCTTCACCTCTCGACTCCTACTTATTAGTCGGCCTTTACAAGAGGCAGGGTCTTCTTGCCTCGGCCGTATTCTTATCCCTGCAAGCCAAACAGACACACACACATACACACACACATACACGCACACACACGCACACACGCACACACACACACATACACCCTTCACCTTTCGACTCCTACCCATTATTCTCCTCTTACGACAGGCATGGCCTTCTTGCCACCGCTTTTTTCTTATCTCTGCGAGCGAAGGGACACACACACACACACACACACACATACACACACACACTCACACACACACACGCACACACGCACGCACACACGCACACACACATACACTCACACACACACAAACACGCACACACGCACACACACATACATTCTTCACCTCTCGACTCCTACCTATTAGTCGCCTCTTACGACAGGCAGTGCCTTCTTGCCACGGCCGTGTTCTCATCTCTGCGAGCCGACCGGACACACACACATACACTGACACACACACACATACCTATTACTCGCCTCTCACGACAGGCAGGGCCTTCTTGCCTCGGCCGTGTTCTTATCTCTGCAAGACGAACGGACACACACACATACTCACACACGCACACACGCACACACACATACACTCACACACACACAAACACGCACACACGCACACACACATACATTCTTCACCTCTCGACTCCTACCAATAAGTCGCCACTTACGACAGGCAGGGCCTTCTTGCCTCGGCCGTATTCTTATCTGTGCAAGCCGAACGGACACATACACACTCACACACACAAGCACGCACACAGGCACACACACGCACACACACAAAAACACTTTTCACCTCTCGACTCCTACCAATTAGTCGCCATTTACGACAGGCAGGGCCTTCTTGCCCCGGCCGTATTCTTATCTCTGCAAGCCGAACGGACACATACACACTCACACACACACGCACGCACACACGCACACACACGCACACACACACACACACACAAATACACTCTTCACCTCTCGACTCCTACCCATTAGTCGCCTCTTACGACAGGAAGGGCCTTCTTGCCAAGGCCGTGTTCTTATCTCTGCAAGCCAAACAGACACACACACACATACACACACACGCACACACACGCACACACGCACACACACACACATACACTCTTCACCTCTCGACTCCTACCCATTAGTCGCCTCTTACGACAGGCAGGGCCTTCTTGCCACGGCCATGTTCTTATCTCTGCGAGCCGACTGGACACACACACACTCACACACACAAATACACACACACACTCACACACGCACACACCCGCACACTCACACACACATACACTCTTCACCTCTCGACTCCTACCCATTAGTCGCCTCTTACGACAGGCAGGGCCTTCTTGGCACAGACGTGTCCTTATCACTGCGAGCCGACCGGACACACACACACTCACACACGCACACACACACGCACACACGCACACACACACATACACTCTTCACATCTCGACTCCTACCCATTAGTCGCCACTTACGACAGGCAGGGCCTTCTTGCCTCGGCCGTATTCTTATCTCTGCAAGCCGAACGGACACACACACACACTCACACACACACGCACGCACACACGCACACACACGCATTCACGCACACACACACATACACTCTTCACCTCTTGACTCCTACCAATTAGTCGCCACTTACGACAGGCAGGGCCTTCTTGCCTCGGCCGTATTCTTATCTCTGCAAGCCGAACGGACACACACACACTCACACACACACGCACGCTCACACGCACACACACGCACACACACAAAAACACTTTTCACCTCTCGACTCCTACCAATTAGTCGCCATTTACGACAGGCAGGGCCTTCTTGCCCCGGCCGTATTCTTATCTCTGCAAGCCGACCGGACACACACACACTCACACACGCACACACACAAACACACGCACTTACACACATACAATCTTCACCACTCGACTCCTACGCATTAGTCGCCGCTTACGACAGGCAGGGCCTTCTTGGCACGGACGTGTCCTTATCACTGCGATCCGACCGGACACACACACTCACACACGCACAGACACGCACACACGCACACACACACATACACTCTTCACCTCTCGACTCCTACCCATTAGTCGCCACTTACGACAGGCAGGGCCTTCTTGCCTCGGCCGTATTCTTATCTCTGCAAGCCGAACGGACACACACACACTCACACACACGCACGCTCACACGCACACACACGCGCACACGCACACACACACATACACTCTTCACCTCTCGACTCCTACCCATAAGTCGCCTCGTAACGACAGGCAGTGCCTTCTTGCCACGGCCGTGTTCTCATCTCTGCGAGCCGACCGGTTACACACACATACACTGACACACACACATACACATACAAACTCACACACGCACGCACACACGCACACACACACATACACTCTTCACCTCTCGACTCCTACCCATTATTCTCCTCTTACGACAGGCATGGCCTTCTTGCCACCGTTTTTTTTTATCTCTGCGAGCGAAGGGACACACACACACACACACACATACACACACACTCACACACACACACGCACACACGCACGCACACACGCACACACACATACACTCACACACACACAAACACGCACACACGCACACACACATACATTCTTCACCTCTCGACTCCTACCTATTAGTCGCCTCTTACGACAGGCAGGGCCTTCTTGCCTTGGCCGTGTTCTTATCTCTGCAAGCCGAACGGACACACACACATACTCACACACGCACATACACATACAAACTCACACACGCACGCACACACGCACACACACACATACACTCTTCACCTCTCGACTCCTACCCATTATTCTCCTCTTACGACAGGCATGGCCTTCTTGCCACCGCTTTTTTCTTATCTCTGCGAGCGAAGGGACACACACACACACACACATACACACACACTCACACACACACACGCACACACGCACGCACACACGCACACACACATACACTCACACACACACAAACACGCACACACGCATACACACATACACTCTTCACCTCTCCACTCCTACTTATTAGTCGCCCTTTACAAGAGGCAGGGCCTTCTTGCCTCGGCCGTATTCTCATCTCTGCAAGCCAAACAGACACACACACACATACACACACACACGCACACACACGCACACACGCACACACACACACATACACCCTTCACCTTTCGACTCCTACCCATTAGTCGCCTCTTAACGACAGGCAGTGCCTTCTTGCCACGGCCGTGTTCTCATCTCTGCGAGCCGACCGGACACACACACACACACACTGACACACACACACTGACACACACACACATAGCTATTACTCGCCTCTCACGACAGGCAGGGCCTTCTTGCCTCGGCCGTGTTCTTATCTCTGCAAGACGAACGG
The DNA here is from genome assembly GCF_040954645.1 of Diabrotica undecimpunctata. Lineage (NCBI taxonomy): Eukaryota > Metazoa > Arthropoda > Insecta > Coleoptera > Chrysomelidae > Diabrotica > Diabrotica undecimpunctata. The sequence goes on along the minus strand of NW_027311892.1, from coordinate 437,814 downwards.
ACACACACACATACTCACACACGCACACACGCACACACACATACACTCACACACACACAAACACGCACACACGCACACACACATACATTCTTCACCTCTCGACTCCTACCTATTAGTCGCCTCTTACGACAGGCAGGGCCTTCTTGCCTTGGCCGTGTTCTTATCTCTGCAAGCCGAACGGACACACACACATACTCACACACGCACACACACACGCACACACACACGCACACACGCACACACACACATACACTCTTCACCTCTCGACTCCTACCAATTAGTCGCCACTTTCGACAGGCAGGGCATTCTTGCCTCGGCCGTATTCTTATCTCTGCAAGCCGAACGGACACATACACACTCACACACACAAGCACGCACACACGCACACACATGCACACACACAAGAACACTTTTCACCTCTCGACTCCTACCCATTAGTTGCCTCTAACGACAGGCATGGCCTTTTTGCCTCGGCCGTATTCTAATCTCTGCGAGCCGAATGGACACACACATACATACACACACACACTTACACACGCACAAACACACACACATCCACACACGCACACACACACACACATACACTCTTCACCTCTCGACTCCTACCCATTATTCTCCTCTTACGACAGGCATGGCCTTCTTGCCACCGCTTTTTTCTTATCTCTGCGAGCGAAGGGACACACACACACACACATACACACGCACACACGCACGCACACACGCACACACACATACACTCACACACACACAAACACGCACACACGCACACACACATACATTCTTCACCTCTCGACTCCTACCTATTAGTCGCCTCTTACGACAGGCAGGGCCTTCTTGCCTTGGCCGTGTTCTTATCTCTGCAAGCCGAACGGACACACACACACATACTCACACACGCACACACACGCACACGCGCATACACACATACACTCTTCACCTCTCGACTCCTACTTATTAGTCGGCCTTTACAAGAGGCAGGGTCTTCTTGCCTTGGCCGTATTCTTATCTCTGCAAGCCAAACAGACACACACACATACACACACACACACGCACACACACGCACACACGCACACACACACACATACACCCTTCACCTTTCGACTCCTACCCATTAGTCGCCTCTTAACGACAGGCAGTGCCTTCTTGCCACGGCCGTGTTCTCATCTCTGCGAGCCGACCGGACACACACACACACACTGACACACACACACACATACCTATTACTCGCCTCTCACGACAGGCAGGGCCTTCTTGCCTCGGCCGTGTTCTTATCTCTGCAAGACGAACGGACACACACACATACTCACACACGCACACACGCACACACACATACACTCACACACACACAAACACGCACACACGCACACACACATACATTCTTCACCTCTCGACTCCTACCAATAAGTCGCCACTTACGACAGGCAGGGCCTTCTTGCCTCGGCCGTATTCTTATCTGTGCAAGCCGAACGGACACATACACACTCACACACACAAGCACGCACACAGGCACACACACGCACACACACAAAAACACTTTTCACCTCTCGACTCCTACCAATTAGTCGCCATTTACGACAGGCAGGGCCTTCTTGCCCCGGCCGTATTCTTATCTCTGCAAGCCGAACGGACACATACACACTCACACACACACGCACGCACACACGCACACACACGCACACACACACACACACACACAAATACACTCTTCACCTCTCGACTCCTACCCATTAGTCGCCTCTTACGACAGGAAGGGCCTTCTTGCCACGGCCGTGTTCTTATCTCTGCGAGCCGACCGGACACACACACACTCACACACGCACACACACAAACACACGCACTTACACACATACACTCTTCACCACTCGACTCCTACGCATTAGTCGCTGCTTACGACAGGCAGGGCCTTCTCGGCACGGACGGGTCCTTATCACTGCGAGCCGACCGGACACACACACTCACACACGCATACATACACGCACACACGCACACACACACATACACTCTTCACCTCTCGACTCCTACCCATTAGTCGCCACTTACGACAGGCAGGGCCTTATTGCCTCGGCCGTATTCTTATCTCTGCAAGCCGAACGGACACACACACACTCACACACACACGCACGCTCACACGCACACACACGCGCACACGCACACACACACATACACTCTTCACCTCTCGACTCCTACCCATAAGTCGCCTCGTAACGATAGGCAGTGCCTTCTTGCCACGGCCGTGTTCTCATCTCTGCGAGCCGACCGGACACACACACACACTGACACACACATACACATACAAACTCACACACGCACGCACACACGCACACACACACATACACTCTTCACCTCTCGACTCTTACCCATTATTCTCCTCTTACGACAGGCATGGCCTTCTTGCCACCGCTTTTTTCTTATCTCTGCGAGCGAAGGGACACACACACACACACACATACACACACACACTCACACACACACACGCACACACGCACGCACACAGGCACACACACATACACTCACACACACACAAACACGCACACACGCACACACACATACATTCTTCACCTCTCGACTCCTACCTAGTAGTCGCCTCTTACGACAGGCAGGGCCTTCTTGCCTTGGCCGTGTTCTTATCTCTGCAAGCCGAACGGACACACACACATACTCACACACGCACACACACGCACACACGCATACACACATACACTCTTCACCTCTCGACTCCTACTTATTAGTCGCCCTTTACAAGAGGCAGGGCCTTCTTGCCTCGGCCGTATTCTTATCTCTGCAAGCCAAACAGACACACACACATACACACACACGCACACACACGCACACACGCACACACACACATACACCCTTCACCTTTCGACTCCTACCCATTAGTCGCCTCTTAACGACAGGCAGTGCCTTCTTGCCACGGCCGTGTTCTCATCTCTGCGAGCCGACCGGACACACACACACACATACACTGACACACACACACATACCTATTACTCGCCTCTCACGACAGGCAGGGCCTTCTTGCCTTGGCCGTGTTCTTATCTCTGCAAGCCGAACGGACACACACACATACTCACACACGCACACACACACGCACACACGCACACACACACATACACTCTTCACCTCTCGACTCCTACCTATTAGCCGCCTCTTACGATAGGCAGGGCCTTCTTGCCTCGGTCGTGTTCTTATTTCTGCAAGCCGAACTAACACACACACATACTCACACACGCACACACGCACGCACACACGCACACACACATACACTCACAAACACAAAAACACGCACACATGCACACACACATACACTCTTCACCTCTCGACTCCTACTTATTAGTCGCCCATTACAAGAGGCAGTATTCTTATCTCTGCAAGCCGAACGGACACACACACACTCACACACACACGCACGCTCACACGCACACACACACATACACTCTTCACCTCTCGACTGCTACCTATTAGTCGCCTCTTACGATAGGCAGGGCTTTCTTGCCTCGGTCGTGCTCTTATCTCTGCAAGCCGAACTAACACACACACATACTCACACACGCACACACACGCACACACGCATACACACATACACTCTTCACCTCTCGACTCCTACCCATTAGTCGCCTCTTAACGACAGGCAGTGCCTTCTTGCCACGGCCGTGTTCTCTTCTCTGCGAGCCGACCGGACACACATGCACTCACACACACAAATACACACACACACTCACACACGCACACACCCGCACACTCACACACACATACACTCTTCACCTCTCGACTCCTACCCATTAGTCGCCTCTAACGACAGGCAGGGCCTTCTTGGCACGGAGGTGTCCTTATCACTGCGAGCCGACCGGACACACACACACTCACACACGCACACACACACGCACACACGCACACACACACATACACTTTTCACCTCTCGACTCCTACCCATTAGTCGCCACTTACGACAGGCAGGGCCTTCTTGCCTCGGCCGTATTCTTATCTCTGCAAGCCGAACGGACACACACACACTCAGACACACACGCACGCACACACGCACACACACGCACACACGCACACACGCACACACACACATACATACACTCTTCACCTCTCGACTCCTACCAATTAGTCGCCACTTACGACAGGCAGGGCCTTCTTGCCTCGGCCGTATTCTTATCTCTGCAAGCCGAACGGACACACACACACTCACACACACACGCACGCTCACACGCACACACGCACACACGCACACACACACATACACTCTTCACCTCTCGACTCCTACCTATTATTTGCCTCTTACGATAGGCAGGGCTTTCTTGCCTCGGTCGTGCTCTTATCTCTGCAAGCCGAACTAACACACACACATACTCACACACGCACACACACGCACACACGCATACACACATACACTATTCACCTCTCGACTCCTACTTATTAGTCGCCCCTTACAAGAGGCAGGGCCTTCTTGCCTCGGCCGTATTCTTATCTCTGCAAGCCAAACAGACACACACACACATACACACACACGCACAGACACGCACACACGCACACACACACACATACACTCTTCACCTCTCGACTCCTACCCATTAGTCGCCTCTTACGACAGGCAGGGCCTTCTTGCCACGGCCATGTTCTTATCTCTGCGAGCCGACTGGACACACACACACTCACACACACAAATACACACACACACTCACACACGCACACACCCGCACACTCACACACACATACACTCTTCACCTCTCGACTCCTACCCATTAGTCGCCTCTTACGACAGGCAGGGCCTTCTTGGCACAGACGTGTCCTTATCACTGCGAGCCGACCGGACACATACACACTCACACACGCACACACACACGCACACACGCACACACACACATACACTCTTCACATCTCGACTCCTACCCATTAGTCGCCACTTACGACAGGCAGGGCCTTCTTGCCTCGGCCGTATTCTTATCTCTGCAAGCCGAACGGACACACACACACACTCACACACACACGCACGCACACACGCACACACACGCATTCACGCACACACACACATACACTCTTCACCTCTTGACTCCTACCAATTAGTCGCCACTTACGACAGGCAGGGCCTTCTTGCCTCGGCCGTATTCTTATCTCTGCAAGCCGAACGGACACACACACACTCACACACACACGCACGCTCACACGCACACACACATACACTCTTCACCTCTCGACTGCTACCTATTAGTCGCCTCTTACGATAGGCAGGGCTTTCTTGCCTCGGTCGTGCTCTTATCTCTGCAAGCCGAACTAACACACACACATACTCACACACGCACACACACGCACACACGCATACACACTTACACTCTTCACCTCTCGACTCCTACTTATTAGTCGCCTTTTACAAGAGGCAGGGCCTTCTTGCCTCGGCCGTATTCTTATCTCTGCAAGCCAAATAGACACACACACACATACACTCTTCACCTCTCGACTCCTACCCATTAGTCGCCTCTTAACGACAGGCAGTGCCTTCTTGCCACGGCCGTGTTCTCATCTCTGCGAGCCGACCGGACACACACACACACTGACACACACACACGCACACGCACACGCACACGCACACGCACACGCACACACTCTCCATCTCTCGACTCCTATTTATTAGTCGCCTCTTACGACAGGCATGGCCTTCTTGCCACCGCTTTTTTCTTATCTCTGCGAGCGAAGGGACACACACACACACATACACACACACACACTCACACACACACACACGCACACACGCACGCATACACGCACACACACATACACTCACACACACAAACACGCACACACGCACACACACATACATTCTTCACCTCTCTAAACCTACCTATTAGTCGCCTCTCACGACAGGCAGGGCCTTCTTGCCTCGGCCGTGTTCTTATTTCTGCAAGACGAACGGACACACACACACATACTCACATACGCACACACGCACGCATACACGCACACACACATACACTCACACACACACACAAACACGTACACACGCACACACACATACATTCTTCACCTCTTGACTCCTACCTATTAGTCGCCTCTTACGACAGGCAGGGCCTTCTTGCCTTGGCCGTGTTCTTATCTCTGCAAGCCAAACGGACACACACACATACTCACACACGCACACACACACGCACACACGCACACACACACATACACTCTTCACCTCTCGACTCCTACCTATTAGTCGCCTCTTACGATAGACAGGGCCTGCTTGCCTCGGTCGTGTTCTTATTTCTGCAAGCCGAACTAACACACACACATACTCACACACGCCAACACACACGCACACACGCACACACACACATACACTCTTCACCTCTTGACTCCTACTTATTAGTCGCCCATTACAAGAGGCAGGGCCTTCTTGCCTTGGCCGTGTTCTTATCTCTGCAAGCCAAACAGACACACACACACACATACACACACACTTACACACGCACACACACGCACACGCACACGCACACACTCTCCACCTCTCGACTCCTATCCATTAGTCGCCTCTTAAGACAGGCAGGGCCTTCTTGCCACGGACGTATACCTATCTCTGCAAACCGAACGGACACACACACACACACTTGCACACATACACACACACACATACACGCTTCACCTCTCGACTCCTACCCATTAGTCGCTCCTTACAGCAAGCATGGCCTTCTTGCCACGGACGTATGCTTATCTCTGCGAGCCGAAGGGATACACACACACATACACACACACATACACACACATACTCACACACACGCACACACGCACACACACACATACACTCTTCACCTCTTGACTCCTACCTATTAGTCGGCTCTTACGATAGGCAGGGCCTTCTTGCCTCGGTCGTGCTCTTATCTCTGCAAGCCGAATAGACACACACACACATACACACACACACTCTCACACGCACACACACGCACATACGCACACACATATACACTCTTCACCACTCGACTCCTACCCTCTAGTCGCCTCTTACGACGGGCAGGGCCTTCTTGCCACGGCCGTGTTTTTATCTCTGCGAGCCGACTGGACACACACACTCACACACACAAATACACACACACACACACTCACACACGCACACACACGCACACACGCACACTCACACACAAATACACTCTTCACCTCTCGACTCCTACCTATTAGTCGGCTCTTACGATAGGCAGGGCTTTTTGCCTCGGTCGTGCTCTTATCTCTGCAAGCCGAATAGACACACACATACATACACACACACACTCTCACACGCACACACACGCACATACGCACACACATATACACTCTTCACCACTCGACTCCTACCCTCTAGTCGCCTCTTACGACAGGCAGGGCCTTCTTGCCACGGCCGTGTTCTTATCTCTGCGAGCCGACTGGACACACACACACTCACACACACAAATACACACACACACTCACACACGCACACACACGCACACTCACACACACATACACTCTTCACCTCTCGACCCCTACCCATTAGTCGCGTCTTACGACAGGCAGGGCCTTCTTGCCACGGCCGTGTTCTTATCTCTAAGAGCCGACCGGACACACACACACACACTCACACACGCACACACACGCGCACACGCACTTACACACATACACTCTTCACCTCTCGACTCCTAAGCATTAGTCGCCGCTTACGACAGGCAGGGCCTTCTTGGCACGGACGTGTCCTTATCACTGCGAGCCGACCGGACACACACACTCACACACGCACACACCCACGCACACACGCACACACACACATACACTCTTCACCTCTCGACTCCTACCAATTAGTCGCCACTTACGACAGGCAGGGCATTCTTGCCTCGGCCGTATTCTTATCTCTGCAAGCCGAACGGACACATACACACTCACACACACAAGCACGCACACACGCACACACATGCACACACACAAAAACACTTTTCACCTCTCGACTCCTACCCATTAGATGCCTCTTACGACAGGCATGGCCTTCTTTCCTCGGCCGTATTCTAATCTCTGCGAGCCGAATGGACACATACACACTCACACACACACACGCACGCACACACGCACACACACGCACACACACACACACACATACACTCTTCACCTCTCGACTCCTACCAATAAGTCGCCACTTACGACAGGCAGGGCCTTCTTGCCTCGGCCGTATTCTTATCTCTGCAAGCCGAACGGACACATACACACTCACACACACAAGCACGCACACACGCACACACACGCACACACACAAAAACACTTTTCACCTCTCGACTCCTACCAATTAGTCGCCACTTACGACAGGCAGGGCCTTCTAGCCTCGGCCGTATTCTTATCTCTGCAAGCCGAACGGACACATACACACTCACACACACACACGCACGCACACACGCACACACACGCACACACACACACACATACACTCTTCACCTCTCGACTCCTACCAATAAGTCGCCACTTACGACAGGCAGGGCCTTCTTGCCTCGGCCGTATTCTTATCTCTGCAAGCCGAACGGACACATACACACTCACACACACAAGCACGCACACACGCACACACACGCACACACACACAAAAACACTTTTCACCTCTCGACTCCTACCAATTATTCGCCACTTACGACAGGCAGGGCCTTCTTGCCACAGCCGTGTTATTATCTCTGCGAGCCGACCGGACACACACACACACTCACACACGCACACACACAAACACACGCACTTACACACATACACTCTTCACCACTCGACTCCTACGCATAAGTCGCCGCTTACGACAGGCAGGGCCTTCTTGGTACGGACGTGTCCTTATCACTGCGAGCCGACCGGACACACACACTCACACACGCACACATACACGCACACACGCACACACACACATACACTCTTCACCTCTCGACTCCTACCCATTAGTCGCCACTTACGACAGGCAGGGCCTTCTTGCCTCGGCCGTATTCTTATCTCTGCAAGCCGAACGGACACACACACACTCACACACACACGCACGCACACACGCACACACACGCACACACGCACACACACACATACACTCTTCACCTCTCGACGCCTACCAATTAGTCGCCACTTACGACAGGCAGTGCCTTCTTGCCTCGGCCGTATTCTTATCTCTGCAAGCCGAACGGACACACACACACTCACACACACACGCACGCTCACACGCACACACACGCACACACGCACACACACACATACACTCTTCACCTCTCGACTCCTACCTATTAGTCGGCTCTTACGATAGGCAGGGCCTTCTTGCCTCGGTCGTGCTCTTATCTCTGCAAGCCGAATAGACACACACACACACATACACACACACACTCTCACACGCACACACACGCACATACGCACACACATATACACTCTTCACCACTCGACTCCTACCCTCTAGTCGCCTCTTACGACAGGCAGGGCCTTCTTGCCACGGCCGTGTTCTTATCTCTGCGAGCCGACTGGACACACACACACACTCACACACACAAATACACACACACACTCACACACGCACACACACGCACACTCACACACACATACACTCTTCACCTCTCGACCCCTACCCATTAGTCGCGTCTTACGACAGGCAGGGCCTTCTTGCCACGGCCGTGTTCTTATCTCTAAGAGCCGACCGGACACACACACACACTCACACACGCACACACACGCTCACACGCACTTACACACATACACTCTTCACCTCTCGACTCCTAAGCATTAGTCGCCGCTTACGACAGGCAGGGCCTTCTTGGCACGGACGTGTCCTTATCACTGCGAGCCGACCGGACACACACACTCACACACGCACACACCCACGCACACACGCACACACACACATACACTCTTCACCTCTCGACTCCTACCAATTAGTCGCCACTTACGACAGGCAGGGCATTCTTGCCTCGGCCGTATTCTTATCTCTGCAAGCCGAACGGACACATACACACTCACACACACAAGCACGCACACACGCACACACATGCACACACACAAAAACACTTTTCACCTCTCGACTCCTACCCATTAGATGCCTCTTACGACAGGCATGGCCTTCTTTCCTCGGCCGTATTCTAATCTCTGCGAGCCGAATGGACACACACATACATACACACACACACACTTATACACGCACAAACACACACACACACCCACACACGCACACACACACACACACACATACACTCTTCACCTCTCGACTCCTACCAATAAGTCGCCACTTACGACAGGCAGGGCCTTCTTGCCTCGGCCGTATTCTTATCTCTGCAAGCCGAACGGACACATACACACTCACACACACAAGTACGCACACACGCACACACACGCACACACACAAAAACACTTTTCACCTCTCGACTCCTACCAATTAGTCGCCACTTACGACAGGCAGGGCCTTCTTGCCTCGGCCGTATTCTTATCTCTGCAAGCCGAACGGACACATACACACTCACACACACACACGCACGCACACACGCACACACACGCACACACACACATACACTCTTCACCTCTCGACTCCTACCAATAAGTCGCCACTTACGACAGGCAGGGCCTTCTTGCCTCGGCCGTATTCTTATCTCTGCAAGCCGAACGGACACATACACACTCACACACACAAGCACGCACACACGCACACACACGCACACACACACAAAAACACTTTTCACCTCTCGACTCCTACCAATTATTCGCCACTTACGACAGGCAGGGCCTTCTTGCCACAGCCGTGTTATTATCTCTGCGAGCCGACCGGACACACACACACTCACACACGCACACACACAAACACACGCACTTACACACATACACTCTTCACCACTCGACTCCTACGCATAAGTCGCCGCTTACGACAGGCAGGGCCTTCTTGGTACGGACGTGTCCTTATCACTGCGAGCCGACCGGACACACACACTCACACACGCACACATACACGCACACACGCACACACACACATACACTCTTCACCTCTCGACTCCTACCCATTAGTCGCCACTTACGACAGGCAGGGCCTTCTTGCCTCGGCCGTATTCTTATCTCTGCAAGCCGAACGGACACACACACACTCACACACACACGCACGCACACACGCACACACACGCACACACGCACACACACACATACACTCTTCACCTCTCGACGCCTACCAATTAGTCGCCACTTACGACAGGCAGTGCCTTCTTGCCTCGGCCGTATTCTTATCTCTGCAAGCCGAACGGACACACACACACTCACACACACACGCACGCTCACACGCACACACACGCACACACGCACACACACACATACACTCTTCACCTCTCGACTCCTACCTATTAGTCGCCTCTTACGATATGCAGGGCTTTCTTGCCTCGGTCGTGCTCTTATCTCTGCAAGCCGAACTAACACACACACATACTCACACACGCACACACACGCACACACGCATACGCACATACACTCTTCACCTCTCGACTCCTACTTATTAGTCGCCCCTTACAAGAGGCAAGGCCTTCTTGCCTCGGCCGTATTCTTATCTCTGCAAGCCAAACAGACACACACACATACACACACACACGCACACACACGCACACACGCACACACACACATACACTCTTCACCTCTCGACTCCTACCCATTAGTCGCCTCTTAACGACAGGCAGTGCCTTCTTGCCACGGCCGTGTTCTCATCTCTGCGAGCCGACCGGACACACACACACACTGACACACACATACACACACACACTCACACACGCACGCACACACGCACACACACACATACACTCTTCACCTCTCGACTCCTACCCATTATTCTCCTCTTACGACAGGCAGGGACTTCTTGCCACGGCCGTGTTCTTATCTCTGCGAGCCGACTGGACACACACACACTCACACACACAAATACACACACACACTCACACACGCACACACACGCACACACGCACACTCACACACAAATACACTCTTCACCTCTCGACTCCTACCCATTAGTCGCCTCTTACGACAGGCAGGGCCTTCTTGCCACGGCCGTGTTCTTATCTCTGCGAGCCGACTGGACACACACACACTCACACACACAAATACACACACACACTCACACACGCACACACACGCACACACGCACACTCACACACAAATACACTCTTCACCTCTCGACTCCTACCCATTAGTCGCCTCTTATGACAGGCAGGGCCTTCTTGCCACGGCCGTGTTCTTATCTCTGCGAGCCGACTGGACACACACACACTCACACACACAAATACACACACACACTTACACAGGCACACACACGCACACTCACACACACATACACTCTTCACCTCTCGACTCCTACCCATTAGTCGCCTCTTACGACAGGCAGGTCCTTCTTGCCTTGGTCGTGCTCTTATCTCTGCAAGCCGAATGGACACACACACATACACACACACTCTCACACGCACACACACGCACATACGCACACACATAGACACTCTTCACCACTCGACTCCTACCCATTAGTCGCCGCTTACGACAGGCAGGGCCTTCTTGGCACAGACGTGTCCTTATCACTGCGAGCCGACCGGACACACACACTCAGACACGCACACACACACGCACACACGCACACACACACATACACTCTTCACCTCTCGACTCCTACCAATTAGTCGCCACTTACGACAGGCAGGGCATTCTTGCCTCGGCCGTATTCTTATCTCTGCAAGCCGAACGGACACATACACACTCACACACACAAGCACGCACACACGCACACACACGCATACACACAAAAACACTTTTCACCTCTCGACTCCTACCCATTAGTTGCCTCTTACGACAGGCATGGCCTTCTTGCCTCGGCCGTATTCTAATCTCTGCGAGCCGAATGGACACACACATACATACACACACACACTTACACACGCACAAACACACTCACACACCCACACACGCACACACACACACACACATACACTCTTCACCTCTCGACTCCGACCAATTAGTCGCCACTTACGACAGGCAGGGCCTTCTTGCCTCGGCCGTATTTTTATCTCTGCAACCCGAACGGACACATACACACTCACACACACAAGCACGCACACACGCACACACACGCACACACACAAAAACACTTTTCACCTCTCGACTCCTACCAATTAGTCGCCACTTACGACAGGCAGGGCCTTCTTGCCTCGGCCGTATTCTTATCTCTGCAAGCCGAACGGACACACACACACACACGCACACACACACGCACATGCACACGCACACGCACATACGCACACACACATACACTCTTCACCTCTCGACTCCTACCCATTAGTCGCCTCTTACGACAGGCAGGGCCTTCTTGCCACGGCCGTGTTCTTATCTCTGCGAGCCGACTGGACACACACACACTCACACACACAAATACACACACACACTAACACACGCACACACACGCACACACGCACACTCACACACAAATACACTCTTCACCTCTCGACTCCTACCCATTAGTCGCCTCTTATGACAGGCAGGGCCTTCTTGCCACGGCCGTGTTCTTATCTCTGCGAGCCGACTGGACACACACACACTCACACACACAAATACACACACACACTTACACAGGCACACACACGCACACTCACACACACATACACTCTTCACCTCTCGACTCCTACCCATTAGGCGCCTCTTACCACAGGCAGGGCCTTCTTGCCACGGCCGTGTTCTTATCTCTGCGAGCCGACTGGACACACACACTCACACACAAAAATACACACACACATTCACACACGCACACACACGCACACACGCACACTCACAGACAAATACACTCTTCACCTCTCGACTCCTACCCATTAGTCGCCTCTTACGACAGGCAGGGCCTTCTTGCCACGGCCGTGTTCTTATCTCTGCGAGCGTACTGGACACACACACACTCACACACACAAATACACACACACACTCACACACGCACACACACGCACACTCACACACACATACACTCTTCACCTCTCGACTCCTACCCATTAGTCGCCTCTTACGACAGGCAGGTCCTTCTTGCCTTGGTCGTGCTCTTATCTCTGCAAGCCGAATGGACACACACACATACACACACACTCTCACACGCACACACACGCACATACGCACACACATAGACACTCTTCACCACTCGACTCCTACCCATTAGTCGCCGCTTACGACAGGCAGGGCCTTCTTGGCACAGACGTGTCCTTATCACTGCGAGCCGACCGGACACACACACTCAGACACGCACACACACACGCACACACGCACACACACACATACACTCTTCACCTCTCGACTCCTACCAATTAGTCGCCACTTACGACAGGCAGGGCATTCTTGCCTCGGCCGTATTCTTATCTCTGCAAGCCGAACGGACACATACACACTCACACACACAAGCACGCACACACGCACACACACGCATACACACAAAAACACTTTTCACCTCTCGACTCCTACCCATTAGTTGCCTCTTACGACAGGCATGGCCTTCTTGCCTCGGCCGTATTCTAATCTCTGCGAGCCGAATGGACACACACATACATACACACACACACTTACACACGCACAAACACACACACACCCACACACGCACACACACACACACACACATACACTCTTCACCTCTCGACTCCGACCAATTAGTCGCCACTTACGACAGGCAGGGCCTTCTTGCCTCGGCCGTATTTTTATCTCTGCAACCCGAACGGACACATACACACTCACACACACAAGCACGCACACACGCACACACACGCACACACACAAAAACACTTTTCACCTCTCGACTCCTACCAATTAGTCGCCACTTACGACAGGCAGGGCCTTCTTGCCTCGGCCGTATTCTTATCTCTGCAAGCCGAACGGACACACACACACACACGCACACACACACGCACATGCACACGCACACGCACATACGCACACACACATACATTCTTCACCTCTCGACTCCTACCTATTAGTCGTCTCTCATGACAGGCAGGGCCTTCTTGCCTCGGCCGTGTTCTTATCTCTGCAAGCCGAACGGACACACACACATACTCACACACGCACACACACACGCACACACGCACCCACACACATACACTCTTCACCTCTTGACTCCTACCCATTATTCCCCTCTTACGACAGGCAGGGACTTTTTGCCACGGCCGTGTTCTTATCTCTGCAAGCCGAACGGACACACACACACACGCACACACACACACGCACATGCACACGCACACGCTCACACTCTTCACCTCTCGACTCCTACCCATTATTCTCCTCTTACGACAGGCAGGTACTTCTTGCCACGGCCGTGTTCTTATCTCTGCAAGCCGAACGGACACACACATACACACACACACTCACACACACACACGCACACACGCACGCACACACGCACACACACATACACTCACACATACAAAAACACGCACATACGCACACACACATACATTCTTCACCTCTCGACTCCTACCTATTAGTCGTCTGTCACGACAGGGAGGGCCTTCTTGCCTCGGCCGTGTTCTTATCTCTGCAAGCCGAAGGGACACACACACACATACACACACACACTCACAAACACACACACACTCACGCACGCACACACGCACACACACATACACTCACACACACACAAACACGCACACACGCACACACACATACATTCTTCACCTCTCGACTCCTACCTATTAGTCGCCTCTTACGATAGGCAGGGCCTTCTTGCCTTGGCCGTGTTCTTATCACTGCAAGCCGAACGGACACACACACATACTCACACACGCACACAAACATACACTTTCACCTCTCGACTCCTACCTATTAGTCGCCTCTTAAGGACAGGCAGTGCCTTCTTGCCACGGCCGTGTTCTCATCTCTGCGAGCCGACCGGACACACACACACACTGACACACACACATACACATACACACACGCACACACACGCACATACGCACACACACACATACACTCTTCACCACTCGACTCCTACCCATTAGTCGCCTCTTACGACAGGCAGGGCCTTCTTGCCACGGCCGTGTTCTTATCTCTGCGGGCCAACTGGACACACACACACTCACACACACAAATACACACACACACTCACACACGCACACACCCGCACACTCACACACACATACACTCTTTACCTCTCGACTCCTACCCATTAGCCGCCTCTTACGACAGGCAGGGCCTTCTTGCCACGGCCGTGTTCTTATCTCTGCGAGCCGACCGGACACACACACACTCACACACGCACACACACAAACACACGCACTTACACACATACAATTTTCACCTCTCGACTCCTACGCATTAGTCGCCGCTTACGACAGGCAGGGCCTTTTTGCCTCGGCCGTATTCTTATCTCTGCGAGCCGAACGGACACACACACACACACTTGCATACATACACACACACACATGCACGCTTCACCTCTCGACAACCACCCATTATTCGCTCCTTACAGCAAGCATGGCCTTCCTGCCACGGACGTATTCTTATCTCTGCGAGCCGAAGAGATACACACACACATACATACACACATACACACACACACATACTCACACACGCACGCACACACGCACACACACATACACTCACACACACACAAACACGCACACACGCACACACACATACATTCTTCACCTCTCGACTCCTACCTATTAGTCGCCTCTTACGAATAGGCAGGGCCTTCTTGCCTCGGTCGTGCTCTTATCTCTGCAAGCCTAACGGACACACACACACACATACACACTCTCACACGCACACACACGCACATACGCACACACATATACACTCTTCACCACTCGACTCCTACCCATTAGTCGCCTCTTACGACAGGCAGGGCCTTCTTGCCACGGCCGTGTTCTTATCTCTGCGGGCCAACTGGACACACACACACTCACACACACAAATACACACACACTCACACACGCACACACACGCACACACGCACACTCACACACACATACACTCTTCACCTCTCGACTCCTACCCATTAGTCGCCTCTTACGACAGGCAGGGCGTTCTTGCCACGGCCGTGTTCTTATCTCTGCGAGCCGACTGGACACACACACACTCACACACACAAATACACACACACACTCACACACGCACACACCCGCACACTCACACACACATACACTCTTCACCTCTCGACTCCTACCCATTAGCCGCCTCTTACGACAGGCAGGGCCTTCTTGCCACGGCCGTGTTCTTATCTCTGCGAGCCGACCGGACACACACACACTCACACACGCACACACACAAACACACGCACTTACACACATACAATTTTCACCTCTCGACTCCTACGCATTAGTCGCCGCTTACGACAGGCAGGGCCTTCTTGCCTCGGCCGTATTCTTATCTCTGCAAGCCGAACGGACACACACACACTCACACACACACGCACGCACACACGCGCACACACGCACACACACATACACTCTTCACCTCTCGACTCCTACCAATTAGTCGCCACTTACGACAGGCAGGGCCTTCTTGCCTCGGCCGTATTCTTATCTCTGCAAGCCGAACGGACACACACACACTCACACACACACGCACGCTCACACACACACACACACACACACACGCACACACACGCACACACGCACACTCACACACACATACACTCTTCACCTCTTGACTCCTACCTATTAGTCGCCTCTTACGATAGGCAGGGCTTTCTTGCCTCGGTCGTGCTCTTATCTCTTCAAGCCGAACTAACACACACACATACTCACACACGCACACACACGCACACACGCATACACACATACACTCTTCACCTCTCGACTCCTACTTATTAGTCGCCCCTTACAAGAGGCAGGGCCTTCTTGCCTCGGCTGTATTCTTATCTCTGCAAGCCAAACAGACACACACACATACACACACACGCACACACACGCACACACGCACACACACACATACACCCTTCACCTCTCGACTCCTACCCATTAGTCGCCTCTTAACGACAGGCAGTGCCTTCTTGCCACGGTTGTGTTCTCATCTCTGCGAGCCGACCGGACACACACACACACTGACACACACACACATACCTATTACTCGCCTCTCACGACAGGCAGGGCCTTCTTGCCTCGGCCGTGTTCTTATCTCTGCAAGACGAACGGACACACATACATACTTACACACGCACACACGCACGCACACACGCACACACACATACACTCACACACACACAAACACGCACACACGCACACACACATACATTCTTCACCTCTCGACTCCTACCTATTAGTCGCCTCTTACGACAGGCAGGGCCCTCTTGCCTTGGCCGTGTTCTTATCTCTGCAAGCCGAACGGACACACACACATACTCACACACGCACACACACACGCACACACGCACACACGCACACACACACATACACTCTTCACCTCTCGACTCCTACCTATTAGCCGCCTCTTACGATAGGCAGGGCCTTCTTGCCTCGGTCGTGTTCTTATTTCTGCAAGCCGAACTAACACACACACATACACACACACTTACACATGCACACACACGCACACGCACACGCACACACTTTCCACCTCTCGACTCCTATCCATTAGTCGCCTCTTAAGACAGGCAGGGCCTTCTTGCCACGGACGTATACCTATCACTGCGAGCCGAACGGACACACACACACACTTGCACACATACACACACACATGCACGCTTCACCTCTCGACTCCTACCCATTAGTCGCTTCTTACAGCAAGCATGGCCTTCCTGCCACGGACGTATTCTTATCTCTGCGAGCCGAAGGGATACACACACACATACATACACACATACACACACACACATACTCACACACGCACGCACACACGCACACACACATACACTCACACACACACAAACACGCACACACACATACATTCTTCACCTCTCGACTCCTACCTATTAGTCGCCTCTTACGAATAGGCAGGGCCTTCTTGCCTCGGTCGTGCTCTTATCTCTGCAAGCCGAACGGACACACACACACATACACACTCTCACACGCACACACACGCACATACGCACACACATATACACTCTTCACCACTCGACTCCTACCCATTAGTCGCCTCTTACGACAGGCAGGGCCTTCTTGCCACGGCCGTGTTCTTATCTCTGCGGGCCGACTGGACACACACACTCACACACACAACTACACACACACACTCACACACACAAATACACACACACACTCACACACGCACACGCCCGCACACTCACACACACATACACTCTTCACCTCTCGACTCCTACCCATTAGCCGCCTCTTACGACAGGCAGGGCCTTCTTGCCACGGCCGTGTTCTTATCTCTGCGAGCCGACCGGACACACACACTCACACACGCACACACACAAACACACGCACTTACACACATACACTCTTCACCTCTCGACTCCTACCCATTATTCTCCTCTAACGACAGGCAGGGACTTCTTGCAACGGCCGTGTTCTTATCTCTGCAAGCCAAACAGACACACACACACACGCACACACACACACGCACACGCACACGCACAAGCACACGCACACACTCTCCACCTCTCGACTCCTATCCATTAGTCGCCTCTTACGACAGGCATGGCCTTCTTGCCACCGCTTTTTTCTTATCTCTGCGAGCGAAGGGACACACACACACACACATACACACACACACTCACACACACACACGCACACACGCACTCACACACGCGCACACACATACACTCACACACACACAAACACGCACACACGCACACACACACATACATTCTTCACCTCTCTAATCCTACCTATTAGTCGCCTCTCACGACAGGCAGGGCCTTCTTGCCTCGGCCGTGTTCTTATTTCTGAAAGACGAACGGACACACACACATACTCACACACGCACACACGCACGCACACACGCACACACACATACACTCACACACACACAAACACGTACACACGCACACACACATACATTCTTCACCTCTCGACTCCTACCTATTAGTCGCCTCTTACGACAGGCAGGGCCTTCTTGCCTTGGCCGTGTTCTTATCTCTGCAAGCCGAACGGACACACACACATACTCACACACGCACACACAGACGCTCACACACACACACACACATACACTCTCCACCTCTCGACTCCTATCCACTAGTCGCCTCTTAAGACAGGCAGGGCCTTCTTGCAACGAACGCATTCTTATCTCTGCGAGCCGAACGGACACACACACACACTCACACACAAACACACACACAGGCAAGCACACATACACTATTCACCTCTCGACTTCTACCCATTATTCTCCTCTTACGACAGGCAGGGACTTCTTGCCACGGCCGTGTTCTTATCTCTGCAAGCCGAACGGACACACACACACGCACACACAAACACACGCA
>NW_027311892.1:412500-415000 GCF_040954645.1 Diabrotica undecimpunctata | reverse complement strand
CAGACACACACACACACACTCACACACACACACACCTAAACTCTTCACCTCTCGACTCTTACCTATTACTCGCCCCTTACGACAGGCAGGGCATTCTTGCCTCGGCTGTATTCTTATCTCTGCAGGCCAAACGGACACATATACTTACACACACACTCACACACGCACACACACACACACTCACACACACACACGCACACACAGACACATACACTCTTCACCTCTCGACTCCTACCCATTAGTCGCCTCTTTCGACAGGCAGGGCCTTTTTGACACGGCCGTGTTCTTATCTTTGCGAGCCATACAGACACACATACACACTCACACACACACACCTACACTCTTCACCTCTCGACTCCTACCTATTACTCGCACCTTACGACAGGCAGGGCCTTCTTGCCTCGGCTGTATTCTTATCTCTGCAGGCCGAACGGACACACATACATACACACACACTCACACACGCACACACACACACACACTCACACACACACGCACACACACACACACATACACTCTTCACCTCTCGACTCCTACCCATTAGTCGCCTCTTAGGACAGGCAGGGCTTCTTGCCACGGCCGTATTCTTATCTCTGCGAGCCGAACGGACACACACACACACTCACACACGCACACACGCACACACACACACATACACTCTTCACCTCTCGACTCCTACCCATTAGTCGTCTCTTACGACAGGCAGGGCCTTTTTGCCACGGCCGTATTTTTACCTCTGCGAGCCATACAGAAAAACACACACACACACACACCTAAACTCTTCTAAACGACAGGCAGGGCCTTCTTGCCACGGCTGTATTCTTATCTCAGCAAGCCGAACGGACACACACACACATACACTCACACACGCACACACACACTCTCACACACAGGTACACTCTTCAACTCGCGACTCCTACCCATTAGTTGCTCCTTACAGCAGGCATGGCCTTCTTGCCACGGCCGTATTCGTACCTCTGCGAGCAGAAGAGACACGCACACACACACACATACACATACACACACACACACGCGCGCACACACACACATACACTCTTGACCTCTCGACTCCTACCCATTAATCTCCTCTTACGACAGGCAGAGCCTTCTTGCCACGGCCGTGTTTATATCTCTGCGAGCCGACCTGACACACACACACATACACATACACACACACACACGCGCACACACACACATACACTCTTCACCTCTCGACTCCTACCCATTAATCTCCTCTTACGACAGGCAGGGCCTTCTTGCCACGGACGTATTCTTATCTCTGCGAGCCGAACGGACACACACACACACACACACACAATCGCACACACACACATACACGCTTCACCTCTCGACTCCTACCCATTGGTCGCCTCTTACGACATTAAGGGACTTTTTGCCACGGCCGTGTTCTTATCTCTGCGAGCCGAACGGACACACACACATACTCACACACGCACACACACACGCACACACGCACACAAACATACACTCTTCACCTCTCGACTCCTACCTATTAGTCGCCTCTTACGATAGGCAGGGACTTCTTGCCTCGGTCGTGTTCTTATCTCTGCAAGCCGAACTAACACACACACATACTCACACACGCACACACACACGAACACAAGCACACACACACATACGCATTTCACCTCTCGACTCCTACCTATTAGTAGCCTCTTACGATAGGCAGGGCCTTCTTGTCTCGGTCGTGTTCTTATCTCTGCAAGCCGAACTAACACACACACATACTCACACACGCACACACACACGCACACACGCACACAAACATACGCTCTTCACCTCTCGACTCCTACCTATTAGTCGCCTCTTACGATAGGCAGGGCCTTCTTGCCTCGGTCGTGTTCTTATCTCTGCAAGCCGAACTAACACAAACACATACTCACATACGCACACACACACGCACACACGCACACACACATACGCTTTTCACCTCTCGACTCCTACTTATTAGTCGCCCACTCTTCGCCTCTCGACTCCTATCCATTAGTCGCCCCGTACGATTTGCATCGCTTTCTTGCCACGGCTGTTTTCTTATCTGTGCGAGCCGAAGGGACACACACACATACATACACACACACTCACAAATACACACACACACGCACACACACACACCCACATACACTCACACACACACAAACACGCCCACACGCACCCACACATACATTCTTCACCTCTCGACTCCTACCTATTAGTCGCCTCTTACGATATGCAGGGCCTTCTTGCCTCAGTCGTGTTCTTATTTCTGCAAGCCGAACTAACACACACACATACTCACACACGCACACACACACGCACACACTCACACACTCACATACACACACACTTAAACACGAACGCACACGTACACGCACACACTCTCCAGCTCTCGACTCCTATCCATTCGTCGCCTCTCACGACAGGCAGGGCCTTCTTGCCTCGGCCGTGTTCTTATCTCTGCAAGACGAACGGACACACATACATACTTACACACGCACACACG
>NW_027311892.1:400000-407500 GCF_040954645.1 Diabrotica undecimpunctata | reverse complement strand
ACACACATACACACTCACACACACACACCTACACTCTTCACCTCTCGACTCCTACCTATTACTCGCACCTTACGACAGGCAGGGCCTTCTTGCCTCGGCTGTATTCTTATCTCTGCAGGCCGAACGGACACACATACATACACACACACTCACACACGCACACACACACACACACTCACACACACACGCACACACACACACACATACACTCTTCACCTCTCGACTCCTACCCATTAGTCGCCTCTTAGGACAGGCAGGGCTTCTTGCCACGGCCGTATTCTTATCTCTGCGAGCCGAACGGACACACACACACACTCACACACGCACACACGCACACACACACACATACACTCTTCACCTCTCGACTCCTACCCATTAGTCGTCTCTTACGACAGGCAGGGCCTTTTTGCCACGGCCGTATTTTTACCTCTGCGAGCCATACAGAAAAACACACACACACACACACCTAAACTCTTCTAAACGACAGGCAGGGCCTTCTTGCCACGGCTGTATTCTTATCTCAGCAAGCCGAACGGACACACACACACATACACTCACACACGCACACACACACTCTCACACACAGGTACACTCTTCAACTCGCGACTCCTACCCATTAGTTGCTCCTTACAGCAGGCATGGCCTTCTTGCCACGGCCGTATTCGTACCTCTGCGAGCAGAAGAGACACGCACACACACACACATACACATACACACACACACACGCGCGCACACACACACATACACTCTTCACCTCTCGACTCCTACCCATTAATCTCCTCTTACGACAGGCAGAGCCTTCTTGCCACGGCCGTGTTTATATCTCTGCGAGCCGACCTGACACACACACACATACACATACACACACACACACACGCGCACACACACACATACACTCTTCACCTCTCGACTCCTACCCATTAATCTCCTCTTACGACAGGCAGGGCCTTCTTGCCACGGACGTATTCTTATCTCTGCGAGCCGAACGGACACACACACACACACACACACAATCGCACACACACACATACACGCTTCACCTCTCGACTCCTACCCATTGGTCGCCTCTTACGACATTAAGGGACTTTTTGCCACGGCCGTGTTCTTATCTCTGCGAGCCGAACGGACACACACACATACTCACACACGCACACACACACGCACACACGCACACAAACATACACTCTTCACCTCTCGACTCCTACCTATTAGTCGCCTCTTACGATAGGCAGGGACTTCTTGCCTCGGTCGTGTTCTTATCTCTGCAAGCCGAACTAACACACACACATACTCACACACGCACACACACACGAACACAAGCACACACACACACATACGCATTTCACCTCTCGACTCCTACCTATTAGTAGCCTCTTACGATAGGCAGGGCCTTCTTGTCTCGGTCGTGTTCTTATCTCTGCAAGCCGAACTAACACACACACATACTCACACACGCACACACACACGCACACACGCACACAAACATACGCTCTTCACCTCTCGACTCCTACCTATTAGTCGCCTCTTACGATAGGCAGGGCCTTCTTGCCTCGGTCGTGTTCTTATCTCTGCAAGCCGAACTAACACAAACACATACTCACATACGCACACACACACGCACACACGCACACACACATACGCTTTTCACCTCTCGACTCCTACTTATTAGTCGCCCACTCTTCGCCTCTCGACTCCTATCCATTAGTCGCCCCGTACGATTTGCATCGCTTTCTTGCCACGGCTGTTTTCTTATCTGTGCGAGCCGAAGGGACACACACACATACATACACACACACTCACAAATACACACACACACGCACACACACACACCCACATACACTCACACACACACAAACACGCCCACACGCACCCACACATACATTCTTCACCTCTCGACTCCTACCTATTAGTCGCCTCTTACGATATGCAGGGCCTTCTTGCCTCAGTCGTGTTCTTATTTCTGCAAGCCGAACTAACACACACACATACTCACACACGCACACACACACGCACACACTCACACACTCACATACACACACACTTAAACACGAACGCACACGTACACGCACACACTCTCCAGCTCTCGACTCCTATCCATTCGTCGCCTCTTACGACAGGCAGGGCCTTCTTGCTACGGACGTGTTCTTATCACTGCGAGCCAAACGGACACACACACACACACACTCGCACACACACATACACACACATACACGCTTCACCTCTCGACTCCTACCCATTAGTCGCCTCTTACGACATTCAGGGACTTCTTGCCACGGCCGTGTTCTTATCTCTGCGAGCCGAACGGACATACACACACTCACACACACACACACACACGCACACACGCACACACACGCACCCACGCACACGCACACGCACACGCACACACTCTCCACCTCTCGACTCCTATCCATTAGCCGCCTCTTAAGACAGGCAGGGCCTTCTTGCCACGGCCGTAATCTTATCTCTGCGAGCCGAACGGACAAACACACACACTCACACACACACACACATACACTCTTCACCTCTCGACCCCTACCTTTTAGTCGCCTCTTACGAGAGGCAGGGCCTTCTTGCCCAGGCCGTATTCATATCTCTGCAAGCCGAACGGACACACACACTCATACACACACACTCACACACGCACAAACACACACACACGCACACACGCACACACACATACACTCTTCACCTCTCGACTCCTACCAATTAGTCGCTCCTTACAGCAAGCATGGCCTTCTTGCCACGGCCGTATTCTTATCTCTGCAAGCCGAACGGACACACACACTCATACACACACACTCACACACGCACAAACACACACACACGCACACACGCACACACACATACACTCTTCAACTCTCGACTCCTACCTTTTAGTCGCCTCTTACGATAAGCAGGGCCTTCTTGCCGCGGTCGTGTTCTCATCTCTGCAAGCCAAACTAACACACACACACATACTCACACACGCACACACACACGCACACACACACGCACACACGCACACACACACACATACACTCTTCACCTCTCGACTCCTACTTATTAGTCTACCCTTACAAGAGGCAGGGCCCTCTGGCCTCGGCCGTATTCTTATCTCTGCAAGCCAAACGGACACACACACATACACACACACTCACACACGCCCACACACGCACACACGCACACACACACACATACACTTTTCACCTATCGACTCCTACCCATTATTCTCCTCTTACGACAGGCAGGGACTTCTTGCCACGGCCGTGTTTTTATCTCTGAAAGCCGAACGGACACACACACATACTCACACACGCACACACACACGCACACACGCACACACACATACACTCTTCACCTCTCGACTCCTACCTATTAGTCGCCCCTTACAACTGGCAGGGTCTTCTTGCCTTGGCCGTATTCTTACCTCTGCAAGCCAGACGGACTCACACATATACACACACACTCACACACGCACACACACACGCACACGTACACGCACACGCACACACTCTCCACCTCTCGACTCCTATCCATTAGTCGCCTCTTAAGACAGGCAGGGCCTTCTTGCCTCGGCCGTATTCTTATCTCTGCAAGCCAAACGGACACACACACACAAATACACACACATACTCACACACGCACAAACACACGCACACACACAAAGACACATACACTCTTCACCTCTCGACTCCTATTCATTAGTCGCCTCTTACGACAGGCAGGGACTTCTTGCCACGGCCGTGTTCTTATCTCTGCGAGCCGACCGGACACACACACTCACACACACAAGCACGCACACACGCACACACACGCACACACACAAATACACTTTTCACCTCACGACTCCTACCCATTAGTCGCATCTTACGACAGGCATGGCCTTCTTGCCTCGGCCGTATTCTAATCTCTGCGAACCGAATGGACACACACATACATACACACACATATTAACACACGCACAAACACACACACACCCACACACGTACACACACATACACATACACTCTTAACCTCTCGACTCCTACCCATTAGTCTCCTCTTACGACATTCAGGGACTTCTTGCCACAAATGTTCTTATCTCTGCAAGCCGAACGGACACACACACATACTCATACACGCACACACACGCACACACGTACACACACACATACACTCTTCACCTCTCGACTTCTACCTATTAGTCGCCTCTTACGACAGGCAGGGCCTTCTTGCCACGGCCGTGTTCTCATTTCAGCGAGCCGACCGGACACACACACACACGCACACACAAACACAAGCACACACTTACACACGCACACACACGCACACGCACACGCACACACTCTCCACCTCTCGACTCCTATCCATTAGTCGCCTCTTAGGACAGGCAGGGCCTTCTTGCCACGGACGTATACCTATCTCTGCAAACCGAACGGACACACACACACACTTGCACACATACACACACATACACGCTTCACCTCTCGACTCCTACCCATTAGTCGCTCCTTACAGCAAGCATGGCCTTCTTGCCACGGACGTATGCTTATCTCTGCGAGCCGAAGGGATACACACACATACACACACACACACATACACACACATACTCCCACACACGCACACACGCACACACACACATACACTCTTCACCTCTTGACTCCTACCTATTAGTCGGCTCTTACGATAGGCAGGGCCTTCTTGCCTCGGTCGTGCTCTTATCCCTGCAAGCCGAATGGACACACACACACAAACACACACACACACTCACACGCACACACACGCACATACGCACACACATATACACTCTTCACCACTCGACTCCTACCCATTAGTCGCCTCTTACGACAGGCAGGGCCTTCTTGCCACGGCCGTGTTCTTATCTCTGCGAGCCGACTGGACACACACTCACACACACAAATACACACACACACACTCACACACGCACACACACACACACCCACGCACACACGCACACACACACATACACTCTTCACCTCTCGACCCCTACCCATTAGTCGCCTCTTACGACAGGCAGGGCCTTCTTGCCACGGCCGTGTTCTTATCTCTGAGAGCCGACCGGACACACACACACACACTCAAACACGCACACACACGCTCACACGCACTTACACACATACACTCTTCACCTCTCGACTCCTACGCATTAGTCGCCGCTTACGACAGGCAGGGCCTTCTTTTCACGGACGTGTCCTTATCACTGCGAGCCGACCGGACACACACACTCACACACGCACGCACACACGCACACACATGCACACACAAGAACACTTTTCACCTCTCGACTCCTACCCATTAGTTGCCTCTAACGACAGGCATGGCCTTTTTGCCTCGGCCGTATTCTAATCTCTGCGACCCGAATGGACACACACATACATACACACACACACTTACACACGCACAAACACACACACACCCACACACGCACACACACACACACATACACTCTTCACCTCTCGACTCCTACCAATAAGTCGCCATTTACGACAGCCAGGGCCTTCTTGCCTCGGCCGTATTCTTATCTGTGCAAGCCGAACGGACACATACACACTCACACACACAAGCACGCACACAGGCACACACACGCACACACACAAAAACACTTTTCACCTCTCGACTCCTACCAATTAGTCGCCACTTACGACAGGCAGGGCCTTCTTGCCCCGGCCGTATTCTTATCTCTGCAAGCCGAACGGACACATACACACTCACACACATACGCACGCACACACGCACACACACGCACACACACAAAAACACTTTTCACCTCTCGACTCTTACCCATTAGTCGCCTCTTACGACAGGAAGGGCCTTCTTGCCACGGCCGTGTTCTTATCTCTGCGAGCCGACCGGACACACACACACACTCACACACGCACACACACAAACACACGCACTTACACACATACACTCTTCACCACTCGACTCCTACGCAATAGTCGCCACTTACGACAGGCAGGGCCTTCTTGCCTCGGCCGTATTCTTATCTCTGCAAGCCGAACGGACACACACACACTCACACACACACGCACGCTCACACGCACACACACGCGCACACGCACACACACACATACACTCTTCACCTCTCGACTCCTACCTATTAGGCGCCTCTTACGATAGGCAGGGCTTTCTTGCCTCGGTCGTGCTCTTATCTCTGCAAGCCGAACTAACACACACACATACTCACACACGCACACACACGCACACACGCATACACACATACACTCTTCACCTCTCGACTCCTACTTATTAGTCGCCCTTTACAAGAGGCAAGGCCTTCTTGCTTCGGCCGTATTCTTATCTCTGCAAGCCAAACAGACACACACACACACATACACTCTTCACCTCTCGACTCCTACCCATTAGTCGCCTCTTAACGACAGGCAGTGCCTTCTTGCCACGGCCGTGTTCTCATCTCTGCGAGCCGACCAGACACACACACACACTGACACACACACATACACACACACACTTACACACGCACGCACACACGCACACACGCACACAAACACATACACTCTTCACCTCTCGACTCCTACCCATTATTCTCCTCTTACGACAGGCAGGGACTTCTTGCCACGGCCGTGTTCTTATCTCTGCAAGCCAAACGGACACACACACACACGCACACACACACACACGCACACGCACACGCACACGCACACGCACACGCACACACTCTCCATCTCTGGACTACTATCCATTAGTCGCCTCTTACGACAGGCATGGCCTTCTTGCCACCGCTTTTTTCTTATCTCTGCGAGCGAAGGGACACACACACACACATACACACACTCACACACACACGCACACACGCACGCATACACGCACACACACATACACTCACACACACACAAACACGCACACACGCACACACACATACATTCTTCACCTCTCTAATCCTACCTATTAGTCGCCTCTAACGACAGGCAGGGCCTTCTTGCCTCGGCCGTGTTCTTATTTCTGCAAGACGAACGGACACACACACACATACTTACATACGCACACACGCACGCATACACGCACACACACATACACTCACACACACACACAAACACGTACACACGCACACACACATACATTCTTCACCTCTTGACTCCTACCTATTAGTCGCCTCTTACGACAGGCAGGGCCTTCTTGCCTTGGCCGTGTTCTTATCTCTGCAAGCCAAACGGACACACACACATACTCACACACGCACACACACACGCACACACGCACACACACACATACACTCTTCACCTCTCGACTCCTACCTATTAGTCGCCTCTTACGATAGGCAGGGCCTGCTTGCCTCGGTCGTGTTCTTATTTCTGCAAGCCGAACTAACACACACACATACTCACACACGCAAACACACACGCACACACGCACACACACACATACACTCTTCACCTCTTGACTCCTACTTATTAGTGGCCCATTACAAGAGGCAGGGCCTTCTTGCCTTGGCCGTATTCTTATCTCTGCAAGCCAAACAGACACACACACATACACACACACTTACACACGCACACA
>NW_027311892.1:340000-397500 GCF_040954645.1 Diabrotica undecimpunctata | reverse complement strand
CACACACACACTCACAAACGCACACACACGCTCACACGCACTTACACACATACACTCTTCACCTCTCGACTCCTACGCATTAGTCGCCGCTTACGACAGGCAGGGCCTTCTTTTCACGGACGTGTCCTTATCACTGCGAGCCGACCGGACACACACACTCACACACGCACGCACACACGCACACACATGCACACACAAGAACACTTTTCACCTCTCGACTCCTACCCATTAGTTGCCTCTAACGACAGGCATGGCCTTTTTGCCTCGGCCGTATTCTAATCTCTGCGACCCGAATGGACACACACATACATACACACACACACTTACACACGCACAAACACACACACACCCACACACGCACACACACACACACACATACACTCTTCACCTCTCGACTCCTACCAATAAGTCGCCACTTACGACAGCCAGGGCCTTCTTGCCTCGGCCGTATTCTTATCTGTGCAAGCCGAACGGACACATACACACTCACACACACAAGCACGCACACAGGCACACACACGCACACACACAAAAACACTTTTCACCTCTCGACTCCTACCAATTAGTCGCCACTTACGACAGGCAGGGCCTTCTTGCCCCGGCCGTATTCTTATCTCTGCAAGCCGAACGGACACATACACACTCACACACACACGCACGCACACACGCACACACACGCACACACACAAAAACACTTTTCACCTCTCGACTCTTACCCATTAGTCGCCTCTTACGACAGGAAGGGCCTTCTTGCCACGGCCGCGTTCTTATCTCTGCGAGCCGACCGGACACACACACACACTCACACACGCACACACACAAACACACGCACTTACACACATACACTCTTCACCACTCGACTCCTACGCAATAGTCGCCACTTACGACAGGCAGGGCCTTCTTGCCTCGGCCGTATTCTTATCTCTGCAAGCCGAACGGACACACACACACTCACACACACACGCACGCTCACACGCACACACACGCGCACACGCACACACACACATACACTCTTCACCTCTCGACTCCTACCTATTAGGCGCCTCTTACGATAGGCAGGGCTTTCTTGCCTCGGTCGTGCTCTTATCTCTGCAAGCCGAACTAACACACACACATACTCACACACGCACACACACGCACACACGCATACACACATACACTCTTCACCTCTCGACTCCTACTTATTAGTCGCCCTTTACAAGAGGCAAGGCCTTCTTGCTTCGGCCGTATTCTTATCTCTGCAAGCCAAACAGACACACACACATACATACACTCTTCACCTCTCGACTCCTACCCATTAGTCGCCTCTTAACGACAGGCAGTGCCTTCTTGCCACGGCCGTGTTCTCATCTCTGCGAGCCGACCAGACACACACACACACTGACACACACACATACACACACACACTTACACACGCACGCACACACGCACACAAACACATACACTCTTCACCTCTCGACTCCTACCCATTATTCTCCTCTTACGACAGGCAGGGACTTCTTGCCACGGCCGTGTTCTTATCTCTGCAAGCCAAACGGACACACACACACACGCACACACACACACACGCACACGCACACGCACACGCACACGCACACACTCTCCATCTCTCGACTACTATCCATTAGTCGCCTCTTACGACAGGCATGGCCTTCTTGCCACCGCTTTTTTCTTATCTCTGCGAGCGAAGGGACACACACACACACATACACACACACACACTCACACACACACGCACACACGCACGCATACACGCACACACACATACACTCACACACACACAAACACGCACACACGCACACACATATACATTCTTCACCTCTCTAATTACTACTATTACTATACTACTACACACGCACACACGCACACACACACATACACTCTTCACCTCTCGACTCCTACCTATTAGTCGCCTCTTACGATAGGCAGGGCCTGCTTGCCTCGGTCGTGTTCTTATTTCTGCAAGCCGAACTAACACACACACATACTCACACGCGCAAACACACACGCACACACGCACACACACACATACACTCTTCACCTCTTGACTCCTACTTATTAGTGGCCCATTACAAGAGGCAGGGCCTTCTTGCCTTGGCCGTATTCTTATCTCTGCAAGCCAAACAGACACACACACATACACACACACTTACACACGCACACACACGCACACGCACACGCACACACTCTCCACCTCTCGACTCCTATCCATTAGTCGCCTCTTAAGACAGGCAGGGCCTTCTTGCCACGGACGTATACCTATCTCTGCAAACCGAACGGACACACACACACACACACTTGCACACATACACACACACACACACACACATACACGCTTCACCTCTTGACCTATTAGTCGGCTCTTACGATAGGCAGGGCCTTCTTGCCTCAGTCGTGCTCTTATCTCTGCAAGCCGAATAGACACACACACACATACACACACACACTCTCACACGCACACACACGCACATACGCACACACATATACACTCTTCACCACTCAACTCCTACCCTCTAGTCGCCTCTTACGACAGGCAGGGCCTTCTTGCCACGGCCGTGTTCTTATCTCTGCGAGCCGACTGGACACACACACTCACACACACAAATACACACACACACTCACACACGCACACACACGCACACACGCACACTCACACACAAATACACTCTTCACCTCTCGACTCCTACCCATTAGTCGCCTCTTACGACAGGCAGGGCCTTCTTGCCACGGCCGTGTTCTTATCTCTGCGAGCCGACTGGACACACACACACTCACACACACAAATACACACACACACTCACACACGCACACACACGCACACTCACACACACATACACTCTTCACCTCTCGACCCCTACCCATTAGTCGCGTCTTACGACAGGCAGGGCCTTCTTGCCACGGCCGTGTTCTTATCTCTAAGAGCCGACCGGACACACACACACACTCACACACGCACACACACGCTCACACGCACTTACACACATACACTCTTCACCTCTCGACTCCTACGCATTAGTCGCCGCTTACGACAGGCAGGGCCTTCTTGGCACGGACGTGTCCTTATCACTGCGAGCCGAACGGACACACACACTCACACACGCACACACCCACGCACACACGCACACACACACATACACTCTTCACCTCTCGACTCCTACCAATTAGTCGCCACTTACGACAGGCAGGGCATTCTTGCCTCGGCCGTATTCTTATCTCTGCAAGCCGAACGGACACATACACACTCACACACACAAGCACGCACACACGCACACACATGCACACACACAAAAACACTTTTCACCTCTCGACTCCTACCCATTAGTTGCCTCTTACGACAGGCATGGCCTTCTTTCCTCGGCCGTATTCTAATCTCTGCGAGCCGAATGGACACACACATACATACACACACACACTTACACACGCACAAACACACACACACCCACACACGCACACACACACACACACACATACACTCTTCACCCCTCGACTCCTACCAATAAGTCGCCACTTACGACAGGCAGGGCCTTCTTGCCTCGGCCGTATTCTTATCTCTGCAAGCCGAACTAACACATACACACTAACACACACAAGCACGCACACACGCACACACACGCACACACACAAAAACACTTTTCACCTCTCGACTCCTACCAATTAGTCGCCACTTACGACAGGCAGGGCCTTCTTGCCTCGGCCGTATTCTTATCTCTGCAAGCCGAACGGACACATACACACTCACACACACACGCACGCACACACGCACACACACGCACACACACACATACACTCTTCACCTCTCGACTCCTACCAATAAGTCGCCACTTACGACAGGCAGGGCCTTCTTGCCTCGGCCGTATTCTTATCTCTGCAAGCCGAACGGACACATACACACTCACACACACAAGCACGCACACTCGCACACACACGCACACACACAAAAACACTTTTCACCTCTCGACTCCTACCAATTAGTCGCCACTTACGACAGGCAGGGCCTTCTTGCCACGGCCGTGTTCTTATCTCTGCGAGCCGACCGGACACACACACACTCACACACGCACACACACAAACACACGCACTTACACACATACACTCTTCACCACTTGACTCCTACGCATTAGTCGCCGCTTACGACAGGCAGGGCCTTCTTGGCACGGTCGTGTCCTTATCACTGCGAGCCGACCGGACACACACACTCACACACGCACACATACACGCACACACGCACACACACACATACACTCTTCACCTCTCGACTCCTACCCATTAGTCGCCACTTACGACAGGCAGGGCCTTCTTGCCTCGGCCGTATTCTTATCTCTGCAAGCCGAACGGACACACACACTCACACACACACGCACGCTCACACGCACACACACGCACACACGCACACACACATACACTTTTCACCTCTCGACGCCTACCAATTAGTCGCCACTTACGACAGGCAATGCCTTCTTGCCTCGGCCGTATTCTTATCTCTGCTAGCCGAACGGACACACACACACTCACACACACACGCACGCTCACACGCACACACACGCACACACGCACCCACACACATACACTCTTCACCTCTCGACTCC
This sequence comes from Diabrotica undecimpunctata, assembly GCF_040954645.1. Lineage (NCBI taxonomy): Eukaryota > Metazoa > Arthropoda > Insecta > Coleoptera > Chrysomelidae > Diabrotica > Diabrotica undecimpunctata. The sequence continues at coordinate 392,914 of NW_027311892.1, read as the reverse complement.
TACCTATTAGTCGCCTCTTACGATATGCAGGGCTTTCTTGCCTCGGTCGTGCTCTTATCTCTGCAAGCCGAACTAACACACACACATACTCACACACTCACACACACGCACACACGCATACGCACATACACTCTTCACCTCTCGACTCCTACTTATTAGTCGCCCCTTACAAGAGGCAAGGCCTTCTTGCCTCGGCCGTATTCTTATCTCTGCAAGCCAAACAGACACACACACACATACACACACACACACGCACACACACACATACACTCTTCACCTCTCGACTCCTATTCATTAGTCGCCTCTTACGACAGGCAGGGACTTCTTGCCACGGCCGTGTTCTTATCTCTGCGAGCCGAACGGACACACACACACTCACACACACACACACGCATACACGCACACACGTACGCACACACGCACACACACACATACACTCTTCTCCTCTCGACTCCTACCCATTATTCCCCTCTTACGACAGGCAGGGACTTTTTGCCACGGCCGTGTTCTTATCTCTGCAAGCCGAACGGACACACACACACACGCACACACACACGCACATGCACACGCACACGCACATACGCACACACACATAAATTCTTCACCTCTCGACTCCTACCTATTAGTCGTCTCTCATGACATGCAGGGCCTTCTTGCCTCGGCCGTGTTCTTATCTCGGCAAGCCGAACGGACACACACACATACTCACACACGCACACACACACGCACACACGCACCCACACACATACACTCTTCACCTCTCGACTCCTACCCATTATTCCCCTCTTACGACAGGCAGGGCCTTCTTGCCACGGCCGTGTTCTTATCTCTGCGAGCCGACTGGACACACACACTCACACACACAAATACACACACACACTCACACACGCACACACACGCACACACGCACACTCACACACAAATACACTCTTCACCTCTCGACTCCTACCCATTAGTCGCCTCTTACGACAGGCAGGGCCTTCTTGCCACGGCCGTGTTCTTATCTCTGCGAGCCGACTGGACACACACACACTCACACACACAAATACACACACACACTCACACACGCACACACACGCACACTCACACACACATACACTCTTCACCTCTCGACCCCTACCCATTAGTCGCGTCTTACGACAGGCAGGGCCTTCTTGCCACGGCCGTGTTCTTATCTCTAAGAGCCGACCGGACACACACACACACTCACACACGCACACACACGCTCACACGCACTTACACACATACACTCTTCACCTCTCGACTCCTACGCATTAGTCGCCGCTTACGACAGGCAGGGCCTTCTTGGCACGGACGTGTCCTTATCACTGCGAGCCGAACGGACACACACACTCACACACGCACACACCCACGCACACACGCACACACACACATACACTCTTCACCTCTCGACTCCTACCAATTAGTCGCCACTTACGACAGGCAGGGCATTCTTGCCTCGGCCGTATTCTTATCTCTGCAAGCCGAACGGACACATACACACTCACACACACAAGCACGCACACACGCACACACATGCACACACACAAAAACACTTTTCACCTCTCGACTCCTACCCATTAGTTGCCTCTTACGACAGGCATGGCCTTCTTTCCTCGGCCGTATTCTAATCTCTGCGAGGCGAATGGACACACACATACATACACACACACACTTACACACGCACAAACACACACACACCCACACACGCACACACACACACACACACATACACTCTTCACCTCTCGACTCCTACCAATAAGTCGCCACTTACGACAGGCAGGGCCTTCTTGCCTCGGCCGTATTCTTATCTCTGCAAGCCGAACTAACACATACACACTAACACACACAAGCACGCACACACGCACACACACGCACACACACAAAAACACTTTTCACCTCTCGACTCCTACCAATTAGTCGCCACTTACGACAGGCAGGGCCTTGTTGCCTCGGCCGTATTCTTATCTCTGCAAGCCGAACGGACACATACACACTCACACACACACGCACGCACACACGCACACACACGCACACACACACATACACTCTTCACCTTTCGACTCCTACCAATAAGTCGCCACTTACGACAGGCAGGGCCTTCTTGCCTCGGCCGTATTCTTATCTCTGCAAGCCGAACGGACACATACACACTCACACACACAAGCACGCACACTCGCACACACACGCACACACACAAAAACACTTTTCACCTCTCGACTCCTACCAATTAGTCGCCACTTACGACAGGCAGGGCCTTCTTGCCACGGCCGTGTTCTTATCTCTGCGAGCCGACCGGACACACACACACTCACACACGCACACACACAAACACACGCACTTACACACATACACTCTTCACCACTTGACTCCTACGCATTAGTCGCCGCTTACGACAGGCAGGGCCTTCTTGGCACGGTCGTGTCCTTATCACTGCGAGCCGACCGGACACACACACTCACACACGCACACATACACGCACACACGCACACACACACATACACTCTTCACCTCTCGACTCCTACCCATTAGTCGCCACTTACGACAGGCAGGGCCTTCTTGCCTCGGCCGTATTCTTATCTCTGCAAGCCGAACGGACACACACACACTCACACACACACGCACGCTCACACGCACACACACGCACACACGCACACACACATACACTCTTCACCTCTCGACGCCTACCAATTAGTCGCCACTTACGACAGGCAATGCCTTCTTGCCTCGGCCGTATTCTTATCTCTGCAAGCCGAACGGACACACACACACTCACACACACACGCACGCTCACACGCACACACACGCACACACGCACCCACACACATACACTCTTCACCTCTCGACTCCTACCTATTAGTCGCCTCTTACGATATGCAGGGCTTTCTTGCCTCGGTCGTGCTCTTATCTCTGCAAGCCGAACTAACACACACACATACTCACACACTCACACACACGCACACACGCATACGCACATACACTCTTCACCTCTCGACTCCTACTTATTAGTCGCCCCTTACAAGAGGCAAGGCCTTCTTGCCTCGGCCGTATTCTTATCTCTGCAAGCCAAACAGACACACACACACATACACACACACACGCACACACACGCACACACATGCACACACGCACACACACACATACACTCTTCACCTCTCGACTCCTATTCATTAGTCGCCTCTTACGACAGGCAGGGACTTCTTGCCACGGCCGTGTTCTTATCTCTGCGAGCCGAACGGACACACACACACTCACACACACACACACGCATACACGGACACACGTACGCACACACGCACACACACACATACACTCTTCTCCTCTCGACTCCTACCCATTATTCCCCTCTTACGACAGGCAGGGACTTTTTGCCACGGCCGTGTTCTTATCTCTGCAAGCCGAACGGACACACACACACACGCACACACACACGCACATGCACACGCACACGCACATACGCACACACACATACATTCTTCACCTCTCGACTCCTACCCATTAGTCGCCTCTTACGACAGGCAGGGCCTTCTTGCCACGGCCGTGTTCTTATCTCTGCGAGCCGACTGGACACACACTCACACACACAAATACACACACACACTCACACACGCACACACACACACACCCACACACACACGCACACACACACATACACTCTTCACCTCTCGACCCCTACCCATTAGTCGCCTCTTACGACAGGCAGGGCCTTCTTGCCACGGCCGTGTTCTTATCTCTGAGAGCCGACCGGACACACACACACACACTCACACACGCACACACACGCTCACACGCACTTACACACATACACTCTTCACCTCTCGACTCCTACGCATTAGTCGCCGCTTACGACAGGCAGGGCCTTCTTTTCACGGACGTGTCCTTATCACTGCGAGCCGACCGGACACACACACTCACACACGCACGCACACACGCACACACATGCACACACAAGAACACTTTTCACCTCTCGACTCCTACCCATTAGTTGCCTCTAACGACAGGCATGGCCTTTTTGCCTCGGCCGTATTCTAATCTCTGCGACCCGAATGGACACACACATACATACACACACACACTTACACACGCACAAACACACACACACCCACACACACACACACACACACACACACACACATACACTCTTCACCTCTCGACTCCTACCAATAAGTCGCCACTTACGACAGCCAGGGCCTTCTTGCCTCGGCCGTATTCTTATCTGTGCAAGCCGAACGGACACATACACACTCACACACACAAGCACGCACACAGGCACACACACGCACACACACAAAAACACTTTTCACCTCTCGACTCCTACCAATTAGTCGCCACTTACGACAGGCAGGGCCTTCTTGCCCCGGCCGTATTCTTATCTCTGCAAGCCGAACGGACACATACACACTCACACACACACGCACGCACACACGCACACACACGCACACACACAAAAACACTTTTCACCTCTCGACTCTTACCCATTAGTCGCCTCTTACGACAGGAAGGGCCTTCTTGCCACGGCCGTGTTCTTATCTCTGCGAGCCGACCGGACACACACACACACTCACACACGCACACACACAAACACACGCACTTACACACATACACTCTTCACCACTCGACTCCTACGCAATAGTCGCCACTTACGACAGGCAGGGCCTTCTTGCCCCGGCCGTATTCTTATCTCTGCAAGCCGAACGGACACATACACACTCACACACACACGCACGCACACACGCACACACACGCACACACACAAAAACACTTTTCACCTCTCGACTCTTACCCATTAGTCGCCTCTTACGACAGGAAGGGCCTTCTTGCCACGGCCGTGTTCTTATCTCTGCGAGCCGAACGGACACACACACACACTCACACACGCACACACGCACACACACACATACACTCTTCACCTCTCGACTCCTACCCATTAGTCGTCTCTTACGACAGGCAGGGCCTTTTTGCCACGGCCGTATTTTTACCTCTGCGAGCCATACAGAAAAACACACACACACACACTCCAACCACACACACACACACCTAAACTCTTCTAAACGACAGGCAGGGCCTTCTTGCCACGGCTGTATTCTTATCTCAGCAAGCCGAACGGACACACACACACATACACTCACACACGCACACACACACTCTCACACACAGGTACACTCTTCAACTCGCAACTCCTACCCATTAGTTGCTCCTTACAGCAGGCATGGCCTTCTTGCCACGGCCGTATTCGTACCTCTGCGAGCAGAAGAGACACGCACACACACACACATACACATACACACACACACACGCGCGCACACACACACATACACTCTTCACCTCTCGACTCCTACCCATTAATCTCCTCTTACGACAGGCAGAGCCTTCTTGCCACGGCCGTGTTTATATCTCTGCGAGCCGACCTGACACACACACACATACACATACACACACACACACGCGCGCACACACACACATACACTCTTCACCTCTCGACTCCTACCCATTAATCTCCTCTTACGACAGGCAGGGCCTTCTTGCCACGGACGTATTCTTATCTCTGCGAGCCGAACGGACACACACACACACACACACAATCGCACACACACACATACACGCTTCACCTCTCGACTCCTACCCATTGGTCGCCTCTTACGACATTAAGGGACTTTTTGCCACGGCCGTGTTCTTATCTCTGCGAGCCGAACGGACACACACACATACTCACACACGCACACACACACGCACACACGCACACAAACATACACTCTTCACCTCTCGACTCCTACCTATTAGTCGCCTCTTACGATAGGCAGGGACTTCTTGCCTCGGTCGTGTTCTTATCTCTGCAAGCCGAACTAACACACACACATACTCACACACGCACACACACACGAACACAAGCACACACACACATACGCATTTCACCTCTCGACTCCTACCTATTAGTAGCCTCTTACGATAGGCAGGGCCTTCTTGTCTCGGTCGTGTTCTTATCTCTGCAAGCCGAACTAACACACACACATACTCACACACGCACACACACACGCACACACGCACACAAACATACGCTCTTCACCTCTCGACTCCTACCTATTAGTCGCCTCTTACGATAGGCAGGGCCTTCTTGCCTCGGTCGTGTTCTTATCTCTGCAAGCCGAACTAACACACACACATACTCACACACGCACACACACACGCACACACGCACACACACATACGCTTTTCACCTCTCGACTCCTACCTATTAGTAGCCTCTTACGATAGGCAGGGCCTTCTTGTCTCGGTCGTGTTCTTATCTCTGCAAGCCGAACTAACACACACACATACTCACACACGCACACACACACGCACACACGCACACACACATACGCTTTTCACCTCTCGACTCCTACTTATTAGTCGCCCACTCTTCGCCTCTCGACTCCTATCCATTAGTCGCCCCGTACGATTTGCATCGCTTTCTTGCCACGGCTGTTTTCTTATCTGTGCGAGCCGAAGGGACACACACACATACATACACACACACACAAACACGCCCACACGCACCCACACATACATTCTTCACCTCTCGACTCCTACCTATTAGTCGCCTCTTACGATATGCAGGGCCTTCTTGCCTCAGTCGTGTTCTTATTTCTGCAAGCCGAACTAACACACACACATACTCACACACGCACACACACGCACACACTCACACACTCACATACACACACACTTAAACACGAACGCACACGTACACGCACACACTCTCCAGCTCTCGACTCCTATCCATTCGTCGCCTCTTACGACAGGCAGGGCCTCCTTGCTACGGACGTGTTCTTATCACTGCGAGCCAAACGGACACACACACACACACACTCGCACACACACATACACACACATACACGCTTCACCTCTCGACTCCTACCCATTAGTCGCCTCTTACGACATTCAGGGACTTCTTGCCACGGCCGTGTTCTTATCTCTGCGAGCCGAACGGACATACACACACTCACACACACACACACACACGCACACACGCACACACACGCACCCACGCACACGCACACGCACACGCACACACTCTCCACCTCTCGACTCCTATCCATTAGCCGCCTCTTAAGACAGGCAGGGCCTTCTTGCCACGGCCGTAATCTTATCTCTGCGAGCCGAACGGACAAACACACACACTCACACACACACACACATACACTCTTCACCTCTCGACCCCTACCTTTTAGTCGCCTCTTACGAGAGGCAGGGCCTTCTTGCCCAGGCCGTATTCATATCTCTGCAAGCCGAACGGACACACACACTCATACACACACACTCACACACGCACAAACACACACACACGCACACACGCACACACACATACACTCTTCACCTCTCGACTCCTACCAATTAGTCGCTCCTTACAGCAAGCATGGCCTTCTTGCCACGGCCGTATTCTTATCTCTGCAAGCCGAACGGACACACACACTCATACACACACACTCACACACGCACAAACACACACACACGCACACACGCACACACACATACACTCTTCAACTCTCGACTCCTACCTTTTAGTCGCCTCTTACGATAAGCAGGGCCTTCTTGCCGCGGTCGTGTTCTCATCTCTGCAAGCCAAACTAACACACACACACATACTCACACACGCACACACACACGCACACACACACGCACACACGCACACACACACACATACACTCTTCACCTCTCGACTCCTACTTATTAGTCTACCCTTACAAGAGGCAGGGCCCTCTGGCCTCGGCCGTATTCTTATCTCTGCAAGCCAAACGGACACACACACATACACACACACTCACACACGCCCACACACGCACACACGCACACACACACACATACACTTTTCACCTATCGACTCCTACCCATTATTCTCCTCTTACGACAGGCAGGGACTTCTTAACACGGCCGTGTTTTTATCTCTGAAAGCCGAACGGACACACACACATACTCACACACGCACACACACACGCACACACGCACACACACATACACTCTTCACCTCTCGACTCCTACCTATTAGTCGCCCCTTACAACTGGCAGGGTCTTCTTGCCTTGGCCGTATTCTTACCTCTCCAAGCCAGACGGACTCACACACATACACACACACTCACACACGCACACACACACGCACACGTACACGCACACGCACACACTCTCCACCTCTCGACTCCTATCCATTAGTCGCCTCTTAAGACAGGCAGGGCCTTCTTGCCTCGGCCGTATTCTTATCTCTGCAAGCCAAACGGACACACACACACAAATACACACACATACTCACACACGCACAAACACACGCACACACACAAAGACACATACACTCTTCACCTCTCGACTCCTATTCATTAGTCGCCTCTTACGACAGGCAGGGACTTCTTGCCACGGCCGTGTTCTTATCTCTGCGAGCCGACCGGACACACACACTCACACACACAAGCACGCACACACGCACACACACGCACACACACAAATACACTTTTCACCTCACGACTCCTACCCATTAGTCGCCTCTTACGACAGGCATGGCCTTCTTGCCTCGGCCGTATTCTAATCTCTGCGAACCGAATGGACACACACATACATACACACACATATTAACACACGCACAAACACACACACACCCACACACGTACACACACATACACATACACTCTTAACCTCTCGACTCCTACCCATTAGTCTCCTCTTACGACATTCAGGGACTTCTTGCCACAAATGTGTTCTTATCTCTGCAAGCCGAACGGACACACACACATACTCATACACGCACACACACGCACACACGTACACACACACATACACTCTTCACCTCTCGACTCCTATCTATTAGTCGCCTCTTACGACAGGCAGGGCCTTCTTGCCACGGCCGTGTTCTCATTTCAGCGAGCCGACCGGACACACACACACACGCACACACAAACACAAGCACACAGGCACAAACGCACACACGCAAACGCACACGCACACGCACACACTCTTTACCTCTCGACTCCTATCCATTAGTCGCCTCTTAAGACAGGCAGGGCCTTCTTGCCACGGCCGTGTTCTTCTCTCTGCAAGCCGAACGGACACACACACACACACGCACACACAAACACACGCACACAGGCACACACGCACACACGCACACGTACACGCACACGCACACACTCTCCACCTCTCGACTCCTACCCATTAGTCGCCTCTTAACGACAGGCAGTGCCTTCTTGCCACGGCCGTGTTCTCATCTCTGCGAGCCGACCGGACACACACACACTCACACACACAAATACACACACACACTCACACATGCACACACCCGCACACTCACACACACATACACTCTTCACCTCTCGACTCCTACCCATTAGTCGCCTCTAACGACAGGCAGGGCCTTCTTGGCACGGAGGTGTCCTTATCACTGCGAGCCGACCGGACACACACACACTCACACACGCACACACACACGCACACACGCACACACACACATACACTCTTCACCTCTCGACTCGTACCTATTATTTGCCTCTTACGATAGGCAGGGCTTTCTTGCCTCGGTCGTGCTCTTATCTCTGCAAGCCGAACTAACACACACACATACTCACACACGCACACACACGCACACACGCATACACACATACACTCTTCACCTCTCGACTCCTACTTATTAGCCGCCCCTTACAAGAGGCAGGGACTTCTTGCCTCGGCCGTATTCTTATCTCTGCAAGCCAAAGAGACACACACACATACACACACACGCACACACACGCACACACGCACACACAAACACATACACTCTTCACCTCTCGACTCCTACCCATTAGTCGCCTCTTAACGACAGGCAGTGCCTTCTTGCCACGGCCGTGTTCTCATCTCTGCGAGCCGACCGGACACACACACACACACTAACACACATACACACACACACTCACACACGCACGCACACACGCACACACACGCACACACTCTCCACCTCTCGACTCCTATCCATTAGTCGCCTCTTACAACAGGCATGGCCTTCTTGCCACCGCTTTTTTCTTATCTCTGCGAGCGAAGGGACACACACACACACACGCACACGCGCACGCACACACGCACACACACATACACTCACACACACACACAAACACGCACACACGCACACACACATACATTCTTCACCTTTCTAATCCTACCTATTAGTCGCCTCTCACGACAGGCAGGGCCTTCTTGCCTCGGCCGTGTTCTTATTTCTGCAAGACGAACGGACACACACACATACTCACACACGCACACACGCACGCACACACGCACACACACATACACTCACACACACACAAACACGTACACACGCACACACACATTCATTCTTCACCTCTCGACTCCTACCTATTAGTCGCCTCTTACGACAGGCAGGGTCTTCTTGCCTTGGCCGTGTTCTTATCTCTGCAAGCCGAACGGACACACACACATACTCACACACGCACACACACACGCACACACGCACACACACACATACACTCTTCACCTCTCGACTCCTACCTCTTAGTCGCCTCTTACGATAGGCAGGGCCTGCTTGCCTCGGTCGTGTTCTTATTTCTGCAAGCCGAACTAATACACACACATACTCACACACGCACACACACACACACGCACACACGCACACACACACATACACTCTTCACCTCTTGACTCCTACTTATTAGTCGCCCATTACAAGAGGCAGGGCCTTCTTGCCTTGGCCGTATTCTTATCTCTGCAAGCCAAACAGACACACACACATACACACACACTTACACACGCACACACACGCACACGCACACGCACACACTCTCCACCTCTCGACTCCTATCCATTAGTCGCCTCTTAGGACAGGCAGGGCCTTCTTGCCACGGACGTATACCTATCTCTGCAAACCGAACGGACACACACACACACACTTGCACACATACACACACATACACGCTTCACCTCTCGACTCCTACCCATTAGTCGCTCCTTACAGCAAGCATGGCCTTCTTGCCACGGACGTATGCTTATCTCTGCGAGCCGAAGGGATACACACACATACACACACACACACACATACACACACATACTCCCACACACGCACACACGCACACACACACATACACTCTTCACCTCTTGACTCCTACCTATTAGTCGGCTCTTACGATAGGCAGGGCCTTCTTGCCTCGGTCGTGCTCTTATCCCTGCAAGCCGAATGGACACACACACACAAACACACACACACACTCACACGCACACACACGCACATACGCACACACATATACACTCTTCACCACTCGACTCCTACCCATTAGTCGCCTCTTACGACAGGCAGGGCCTTCTTGCCACGGCCGTGTTCTTATCTCTGCGAGCCGACTGGACACACACTCACACACGCAAATACACACACACACTCACACACGCACACACACGCACACACGCACACTCACACACAAATACACTCTTCACCTCTCGACTCCTACCCATTAGTCGCCTCTTACGACAGGCAGGGCCTTCTTGCCACGGCCGTGTTCTTATCTCTGCGAGCCGACTGGACACACACTCACACACACAAATACACACACACACTCACACACGCACACACACACACACCCACGCACACACGCACACACACACATACACTCTTCACCTCTCGACCCCTACCCATTAGTCGCCTCTTACGACAGGCAGGGCCTTCTTGCCACGGCCGTGTTCTTATCTCTGAGAGCCGACCGGACACACACACACACACACTCACACACGCACACACACGCTCACACGCACTTACACACATACACTCTTCACCTCTCGACTCCTACGCATTAGTCGCCGCTTACGACAGGCAGGGCCTTCTTTTCACGGACGTGTCCTTATCACTGCGAGCCGACCGGACACACACACTCACACACGCACGCACACACGCACACACATGCACACACAAGAACACTTTTCACCTCTCGACTCCTACCCATTAGTTGCCTCTAACGACAGGCATGGCCTTTTTGCCTCGGCCGTATTCTAATCTCTGCGACCCGAATGGACACACACATACATACACACACACACTTACACACGCACAAACACACACACACCCACACACGCACACGCACACACACATACACTCTTCACCTCTCGACTCCTACCAATAAGTCGCCACTTACGACAGCCAGGGCCTTCTTGCCTCGGCCGTATTCTTATCTGTGCAAGCCGAACGGACACATACACACTCACACACACAAGCACGCACACAGGCACACACACGCACACACACAAAAACACTTTTCACCTCTCGACTCCTACCAATTAGTCGCCACTTACGACAGGCAGGGCCTTCTTGCCCCGGCCGTATTCTTATCTCTGCAAGCCGAACGGACACATACACACTCACACACACACGCACGCACACACGCACACACACGCACACACACAAAAACACTTTTCACCTCTCGACTCTTACCCATTAGTCGCCTCTTACGACAGGAAGGGCCTTCTTGCCACGGCCGTGTTCTTATCTCTGCGAGCCGACCGGACACACACACACACTCACACACGCACACACACAAACACACGCACTTACACACATACACTCTTCACCACTCGACTCCTACGCAATAGTCGCCACTTACGACAGGCAGGGCCTTCTTGCCTCGGCCGTATTCTTATCTCTGCAAGCCGAACGGACACACACACACTCACACACACACGCACGCTCACACGCACACACACGCGCACACGCACACACACACATACACTCTTCACCTCTCGACTCCTACCTATTAGGCGCCTCTTACGATAGGCAGGGCTTTCTTGCCTCGGTCGTGCTCTTATCTCTGCAAGCCGAACTAACACATACACATACTCACACACGCACACACACGCACACACGCATACACACATACACTCTTCACCTCTCGACTCCTACTTATTAGTCGCCCTTTACAAGAGGCAAGGCCTTCTTGCTTCGGCCGTATTCTTATCTCTGCAAGCCAAACAGACACACACACACACATACACTCTTCACCTCTCGACTCCTACCCATTAGTCGCCTCTTAACGACAGGCAGTGCCTTCTTGCCACGGCCGTGTTCTCATCTCTGCGAGCCGACCAGACACACACACACACTGACACACACACATACACACACACACTTACACACGCACGCACACACGCACACAAACACATACACTCTTCACCTCTCGACTCCTACCCATTATTCTCCTCTTACGACAGGCAGGGACTTCTTGCCACGGCCGTGTTCTTATCTCTGCAAGCCAAACGGACACACACACACACGCACACACACACACACGCACACGCACACGCACACGCACACGCACACGCACACGCACACGCACACGCACACACTCTCCATCTCTCGACTACTATCCATTAGTCGCCTCTTACGACAGGCATGGCCTTCTTGCCACCGCTTTTTTCTTATCTCTGCGAGCGAAGGGACACACACACACACATACACACACTCACACACACACGCACACACGCACGCATACACGCACACACACATACACTCACACACACACAAACACGCACACACGCACACACACATACATTCTTCACCTCTCTAATCCTACCTATTAGTCGCCTCTAACGACAGGCAGGGCCTTCTTGCCACGGACGTATACCTATCTCTGCAAACCGAACGGACACACACACACACACACTTGCACACATACACACACACACACACATACACGCTTCACCTCTTGACCTATTAGTCGGCTCTTACGATAGGCAGGGCCTTCTTGCCTCAGTCGTGCTCTTATCTCTGCAAGCCGAATAGACACACACACACATACACACACACACTCTCACACGCACACACACGCACATACGCACACACATATACACTCTTCACCACTCAACTCCTACCCTCTAGTCGCCTCTTACGACAGGCAGGGCCTTCTTGCCACGGCCGTGTTCTTATCTCTGCGAGCCGACTGGACACACACACTCACACACACAAATACACACACACACTCACACACGCACACACACGCACACACGCACACTCACACACAAATACACTCTTCACCTCTCGACTCCTACCCATTAGTCGCCTCTTACGACAGGCAGGGCCTTCTTGCCACGGCCGTGTTCTAATCTCTGCGAGCCGACTGGACACACACACACTCACACACACAAATACACACACACACTCACACACGCACACACACGCACACTCACACACACATACACTCTTCACCTCTCGACCCCTACCCATTAGTCGCGTCTTACGACAGGCAGGGCCTTCTTGCCACGGCCGTGTTCTTATCTCTAAGAGCCGACCGGACACACACACACTCACACACGCACACACACGCTCACACGCACTTACACACATACACTCTTCACCTCTCGACTCCTACGCATTAGTCGCCGCTTACGACAGGCAGGGCCTTCTTGGCACGGACGTGTCCTTATCACTGCGAGCCGAACGGACACACACACTCACACACGCACACACCCACGCACACACGCACACACACACATACACTCTTCACCTCTCGACTCCTACCAATTAGTCGCCACTTACGACAGGCAGGGCATTCTTGCCTCGGCCGTATTCTTATCTCTGCAAGCCGAACGGACACACACACATACACACACACTTACACACGCACACACACGCACACGCACACGCACACACTCTTCACCTCTCGACTCCTACCTATTAGGCGCCTCTTACGATAGGCAGGGCTTTCTTGCCTCGGTCGTGCTCTTATCTCTGCAAGCCGAACTAACACACACACATACTCACACACGCACACACACGCACACACGCATACACACATACACTCTTCACCTCTCGACTCCTACTTATTAGTCGCCCTTTACAAGAGGCAAGGCCTTCTTGCTTCGGCCGTATTCTTATCTCTGCAAGCCAAACAGACACACACACACACATACACTCTTCACCTCTCGACTCCTACCCATTAGTCGCCTCTTAACGACAGGCAGTGCCTTCTTGCCACGGCCGTGTTCTCATCTCTGCGAGCCGACCAGACACACACACACACTGACACACACACATACACACACACACTTACACACGCACGCACACACGCACACAAACACATACACTCTTCACCTCTCGACTCCTACCCATTATTCTCCTCTTACGACAGGCAGGGACTTCTTGCCACGGCCGTGTTCTTATCTCTGCAAGCCAAACGGACACACACACACACACACGCACACACACACACACGCACACGCACACGCACACGCACACGCACACGCACACGCACACACTCTCCATCTCTCGACTACTATCCATTAGTCGCCTCTTACGACAGGCATGGCCTTCTTGCCACCGCTTTTTTCTTATCTCTGCGAGCGAAGGGACACACACACACACATACACACACACACACTCACACACACACGCACACACGCACGCATACACGCACACACACATACACTCACACACACACAAACACGCACACACGCACACACATATACATTCTTCACCTCTCTAATCCTACCTATTAGTCGCCTCTAACGACAGGCAGGGCCTTCTTGCCTCGGCCGTGTTCTTATTTCTGCAAGACGAACGGACACACACACACATACTCACATACGCACACACGCACGCATACACGCACACACACATACACTCACACACACACACAAACACGTACACACGCACACACACATACATTCTTCACCTCTTGACTCCTACCTATTAGTCGCCTCTTACGACAGGCAGGGCCTTCTTGCCTTGGCCGTGTTCTTATCTCTGCAAGCCAAACGGACACACACACATACTCACACACGCACACACACACGCACACACGCACACACACACATACACTCTTCACCTCTCGACTCCTACCTATTAGTCGCCTCTTACGATAGGCAGGGCCTGCTTGCCTCGGTCGTGTTCTTATTTCTGCAAGCCGAACTAACACACACACATACTCACACGCGCAAACACACACGCACACACGCACACACACACATACACTCTTCACCTCTTGACTCCTACTTATTAGTGGCCCATTACAAGAGGCAGGGCCTTCTTGCCTTGGCCGTATTCTTATCTCTGCAAGCCAAACAGACACACACACATACACACACACTTACACACGCACACACACGCACACGCACACGCACACACTCTCCACCTCTCGACTCCTATCCATTAGTCGCCTCTTAAGACAGGCAGGGCCTTCTTGCCACGGACGTATACCTATCTCTGCAAACCGAACGGACACACACACACACACACTTGCACACATACACACACACACACACACATACACGCTTCACCTCTTGACCTATTAGTCGGCTCTTACGATAGGCAGGGCCTTCTTGCCTCAGTCGTGCTCTTATCTCTGCAAGCCGACTGGACACACACACTCACACACACAAATACACACACACACTCACACACGCACACACACGCACACACGCACACTCACACACAAATACACTCTTCACCTCTCGACTCCTACCCATTAGTCGCCTCTTACGACAGGCAGGGCCTTCTTGCCACGGCCGTGTTCTTATCTCTGCGAGCCGACTGGACACACACACACTCACACACACAAATACACACACACACTCACACACGCACACACACGCACACTCACACACACATACACTCTTCACCTCTCGACCCCTACCCATTAGTCGCGTCTTACGACAGGCAGGGCCTTCTTGCCACGGCCGTGTTCTTATCTCTGCGAGCCGACTGGACACACACACACTCACACACACAAATACACACACACACTCACACACGCACACACACGCACACTCACACACACATACACTCTTCACCTCTCGACCCCTACCCATTAGTCGCGTCTTACGACAGGCAGGGCCTTCTTGCCACGGCCGTATTCTTATCTCTGCGAGCCGACTGGACACACACACACACTCACACACACAAATACACACACACACTCACACACGCACACACACGCACACTCACACACACATACACTCTTCACCTCTCGACCCCTACCCTCTAGTCGCCTCTTACGACAGGCAGGGCCTTCTTGCCACGGCCGTGTTCTTATCTCTGCGAGCCGACTGGACACACACACTCACACACACAAATACACACACACACTCACACACGCACACACACGCACACACGCACACTCACACACAAATACACTCTTCACCTCTCGACTCCTACCCATTAGTCGCCTCTTACGACAGGCAGGGCCTTCTTGCCACGGCCGTGTTCTTATCTCTGCGAGCCGACTGGACACACACACACTCACACACACAAATACACACACACACTCACACACGCACACACACGCACACTCACACACACATACACTCTTCACCTCTCGACCCCTACCCATTAGTCGCGTCTTACGACAGGCAGGGCCTTCTTGCCACGGCCGTGTTCTTATCTCTGCGAGCCGACTGGACACACACACACTCACACACACACATACACACACACACTCTCACACGCACACACACGCACATACGCACACACATATACACTCTTCACCACTCAACTCCTACCCTCTAGTCGCCTCTTACGACAGGCAGGGCCTTCTTGCCACGGCCGTGTTCTTATCTCTGCGAGCCGACTGGACACACACACTCACACACACAAATACACACACACACTCACACACGCACACACACGCACACACGCACACTCACACACAAATACACTCTTCACCTCTCGACTCCTACCCATTAGTCGCCTCTTACGACAGGCAGGGCCTTCTTGCCACGGCCGTGTTCTTATCTCTGCGAGCCGACTGGACACACACACACTCACACACACAAATACACACACACACTCACACACGCACACACACGCACACTCACACACACATACACTCTTCACCTCTCGACCCCTACCCATTAGTCGCGTCTTACGACAGGCAGGGCCTTCTTGCCACGGCCGTGTTCTTATCTCTAAGAGCCGACCGGACACACACACACACTCACACACGCACACACACGCTCACACGCACTTACACACATACACTCTTCACCTCTCGACTCCTACGCATTAGTCGCCGCTTACGACAGGCAGGGCCTTCTTGGCACGGACGTGTCCTTATCACTGCGAGCCGAACGGACACACACACTCACACACGCACACACCCACGCACACACGCACACACACACATACACTCTTCACCTCTCGACTCCTACCAATTAGTCGCCACTTACGACAGGCAGGGCATTCTTGCCTCGGCCGTATTCTTATCTCTGCAAGCCGAACGGACACATACACACTCACACACACAAGCACGCACACACGCACACACATGCACACACACAAAAACACTTTTCACCTCTCGACTCCTACCCATTAGTTGCCTCTTACGACAGGCATGGCCTTCTTTCCTCGGCCGTATTCTAATCTCTGCGAGCCGAATGGACACACACATACATACACACACACACTTACACACGCACAAACACACACACACCCACACACGCACACACACACACACACATACACTCTTCACCTCTCGACTCCTACCAATAAGTCGCCACTTACGACAGGCAGGGCCTTCTTGCCTCGGCCGTATTCTTATCTCTGCAAGCCGAACTAACACATACACACTAACACACACAAGCACGCACACACGCACACACACGCACACACACAAAAACACTTTTCACCTCTCGACTCCTACCAATTAGTCGCCACTTACGACAGGCAGGGCCTTCTTGCCTCGGCCGTATTCTTATCTCTGCAAGCCGAACGGACACATACACACTCACACACACACGCACGCACACACGCACACACACGCACACACACACATACACTCTTCACCTCTCGACTCCTACCAATAAGTCGCCACTTACGACAGGCAGGGCCTTCTTGCCTCGGCCGTATTCTTATCTCTGCAAGCCGAACGGACACATACACACTCACACACACAAGCACGCACACTCGCACACACACGCACACACACAAAAACACTTTTCACCTCTCGACTCCTACCAATTAGTCGCCACTTACGACAGGCAGGGCCTTCTTGCCACGGCCGTGTTCTTATCTCTGCGAGCCGACCGGACACACACACACTCACACACGCACACACACAAACACACGCACTTACACACATACACTCTTCACCACTTGACTCCTACGCATTAGTCGCCGCTTACGACAGGCAGGGCCTTCTTGGCACGGTCGTGTCCTTATCACTGCGAGCCGACCGGACACACACACTCACACACGCACACATACACGCACACACGCACACACACACATACACTCTTCACCTCTCGACTCCTACCCATTAGTCGCCACTTACGACAGGCAGGGCCTTCTTGCCTCGGCCGTATTCTTATCTCTGCAAGCCGAACGGACACACACACACTCACACACACACGCACGCTCACACGCACACACACGCACACACGCACACACACATACACTCTTCACCTCTCGACGCCTACCAATTAGTCGCCACTTACGACAGGCAATGCCTTCTTGCCTCGGCCGTATTCTTATCTCTGCAAGCCGAACGGACACACACACACTCACACACACACGCACGCTCACACGCACACACACGCACACACGCACCCACACACATACACTCTTCACCTCTCGACTCCTACCTATTAGTCGCCTCTTACGATATGCAGGGCTTTCTTGCCTCGGTCGTGCTCTTATCTCTGCAAGCCGAACTAACACACACACATACTCACACACTCACACACACGCACACACGCATACGCACATACACTCTTCACCTCTCGACTCCTACTTATTAGTCGCCCCTTACAAGAGGCAAGGCCTTCTTGCCTCGGCCGTATTCTTATCTCTGCAAGCCAAACAGACACACACACATACACACACACACACGCACACACACACATACACTCTTCACCTCTCGACTCCTATTCATTAGTCGCCTCTTACGACAGGCAGGGACTTCTTGCCACGGCCGTGTTCTTATCTCTGCGAGCCGAACAAACACACACACACTCAC
The DNA here is from genome assembly GCF_040954645.1 of Diabrotica undecimpunctata. Lineage (NCBI taxonomy): Eukaryota > Metazoa > Arthropoda > Insecta > Coleoptera > Chrysomelidae > Diabrotica > Diabrotica undecimpunctata. Next base: position 372,980 of record NW_027311892.1, on the reverse strand, counting down.
ACACACACACACGCATACACGCACACACGTACGCACACACGCACACACACACATACACTCTTCTCCTCTCGACTCCTACCCATTATTCCCCTCTTACGACAGGCAGGGACTTTTTGCCACGGCCGTGTTCTTATCTCTGCAAGCCGAACGGACACACACACACACGCACACACACACGCACATGCACACGCACACGCACATACGCACACACACATACATTCTTCACCTCTCGACTCCTACCTATTAGTCGTCTCTCATGACATGCAGGGCCTTCTTGCCTCGGCCGTGTTCTTATCTCGGCAAGCCGAACGGACACACACACATACTCACACACGCACACACACACGCACACACGCACCCACACACATACACTCTTCACCTCTCGACTCCTACCCATTATTCCCCTCTTACGACAGGCAGGGCCTTCTTGCCACGGCCGTGTTCTTATCTCTGCGAGCCGACTGGACACACACACTCACACACACAAATACACACACACACTCACACACGCACACACACGCACACACGCACACTCACACACAAATACACTCTTCACCTCTCGACTCCTACCCATTAGTCGCCTCTTACGACAGGCAGGGCCTTCTTGCCACGGCCGTGTTCTTATCTCTGCGAGCCGACTGGACACACACACACTCACACACACAAATACACACACACACTCACACACGCACACACACGCACACTCACACACACATACACTCTTCACCTCTCGACCCCTACCCATTAGTCGCGTCTTACGACAGGCAGGGCCTTCTTGCCACGGCCGTGTTCTTATCTCTAAGAGCCGACCGGACACACACACACACTCACACACGCACACACACGCTCACACGCACTTACACACATACACTCTTCACCTCTCGACTCCTACGCATTAGTCGCCGCTTACGACAGGCAGGGCCTTCTTGGCACGGACGTGTCCTTATCACTGCGAGCCGAACGGACACACACACTCACACACGCACACACCCACGCACACACGCACACACGCACACACACACATACACTCTTCACCTCTCGACTCCTACCAATTAGTCGCCACTTACGACAGGCAGGGCATTCTTGCCTCGGCCGTATTCTTATCTCTGCAAGCCGAACGGACACATACACACTCACACACACAAGCACGCACACACGCACACACATGCACACACACAAAAACACTTTTCACCTCTCGACTCCTACCCATTATTTGCTCTTACGACAGGCATGGCCTTCTTTCCTCGGCCGTATTCTAATCTCTGCGAGGCGAATGGACACACACATACATACACACTTACACACGCACAAACACACACACACCCACACACGCACACACACACACACACACATACACTCTTCACCTCTCGACTCCTACCAATAAGTCGCCACTTACGACAGGCAGGGCCTTCTTGCCTCGGCCGTATTCTTATCTCTGCAAGCCGAACTAACACATACACACTAACACACACAAGCACGCACACACGCACACACACGCACATACACAAAAACACTTTTCACCTCTCGACTCCTACCAATTAGTCGCCACTTACGACAGGCAGGGCCTTGTTGCCTCGGCCGTATTCTTATCTCTGCAAGCCGAACGGACACATACACACTCACACACACACGCACGCACACACGCACACACACGCACACACACACATACACTCTTCACCTCTCGACTCCTACCAATAAGTCGCCACTTACGACAGGCAGGGCCTTCTTGCCTCGGCCGTATTCTTATCTCTGCAAGCCGAACGGACACATACACACTCACACACACAAGCACGCACACTCGCACACACACGCACACACACAAAAACACTTTTCACCTCTCGACTCCTACCAATTAGTCGCCACTTACGACAGGCAGGGCCTTCTTGCCACGGCCGTGTTCTTATCTCTGCGAGCCGACCGGACACACACACACTCACACACGCACACACACAAACACACGCACTTACACACATACACTCTTCACCACTTGACTCCTACGCATTAGTCGCCGCTTACGACAGGCAGGGCCTTCTTGGCACGGTCGTGTCCTTATCACTGCGAGCCGACCGGACACACACACTCACACACGCACACATACACGCACACACGCACACACACACTTCACCTCTCGACTCCTACCCATTAGTCGCCACTTACGACAGGCAGGGCCTTCTTGCCTCGGCCGTATTCTTATCTCTGCAAGCCGAACGGACACACACACACTCACACACACACGCACGCTCACACGCACACACACGCACACACGCACACACACATACACTCTTCACCTCTCGACGCCTACCAATTAGTCGCCACTTACGACAGGCAATGCCTTCTTGCCTCGGCCGTATTCTTATCTCTGCAAGCCGAACGGACACACACACACTCACACACACACGCACGCTCACACGCACACACACGCACACACGCACCCACACACATACACTCTTCACCTCCCGACTCCTACCTATTAGTCGCCTCTTACGATATGCAGGGCTTTCTTGCCTCGGTCGTGCTCTTATCTCTGCAAGCCGAACTAACACACACACATACTCACACACTCACACACACGCACACACGCATACGCACATACACTCTTCACCTCTCGACTCCTACTTATTAGTCGCCCCTTACAAGAGGCAAGGCCTTCTTGCCTCGGCCGTATTCTTATCTCTGCAAGCCAAACAGACACACACACACATACACACACACACACGCACACACACGCACACACACGCACACACGCACACACACACATACACTCTTCACCTCTCGACTCCTATTCATTAGTCGCCTCTTACGACAGGCAGGGACTTCTTGCCACGGCCGTGTTCTTATCTCTGCGAGCCGAACGGACACACACACACTCACACACACACACACGCATACACGCACACACGTACGCACACACGCACACACACACATACACTCTTCTCCTCTCGACTCCTACCCATTATTCCCCTCTTACGACAGGCAGGGACTTTTTGCCACGGCCGTGTTCTTATCTCTGCAAGCCGAACGGACACACACACACGCACACACACACGCACATGCACACGCACACGCACATACGCACACACACATACATTCTTCACCTCTCGACTCCTACCCATTAGTCGCCTCTTACGACAGGCAGGGCCTTCTTGCCACGGCCGTGTTCTTATCTCTGCGAGCCGACTGGACACGCACTCACACACACAAATACACACACACACTCACACACGCAGACACACACACACCCACGCACACACGCACACACACACATACACTCTTCACCTCTCGACCCCTACCCATTAGTCGCCTCTTACGACAGGCAGGGCCTTCTTGCCACGGCCGTGTTCTTATCTCTGAGAGCCGACCGGACACACACACACACACTCACACACGCACACACACGCTCACACGCACTTACACACATACACTCTTCACCTCTCGACTCCTACGCATTAGTCGCCGCTTACGACAGGCAGGGCCTTCTTTTCACGGACGTGTCCTTATCACTGCGAGCCGACCGGACACACACACTCACACACGCACGCACACACGCACACACATGCACACACAAGAACACTTTTCACCTCTCGACTCCTACCCATTAGTTGCCTCTAACGACAGGCATGGCCTTTTTGCCTCGGCCGTATTCTAATCTCTGCGACCCGAATGGACACACACATACATACACACACACACACTTACACACGCACAAACACACACACACCCACACACGCACACACACACACACACATACACTCTTCACCTCTCGACTCCTACCAATAAGTCGCCACTTACGACAGCCAGGGCCTTCTTGCCTCGGCCGTATTCTTATCTGTGCAAGCCGAACGGACACATACACACTCACACACACAAGCACGCACACAGGCACACACACGCACACACACAAAAACACTTTTCACCTCTCGACTCCTACCAATTAGTCGCCACTTACGACAGGCAGGGCCTTCTTGCCCCGGCCGTATTCTTATCTCTGCAAGCCGAACGGACACATACACACTCACACACACACGCACGCACACACGCACACACACGCACACACACAAAAACACTTTTCACCTCTCGACTCTTACCCATTAGTCGCCTCTTACGACAGGAAGGGCCTTCTTGCCACGGCCGTGTTCTTATCTCTGCGAGCCGACCGGACACACACACACACTCACACACGCACACACACAAACACACGCACTTACACACATACACTCTTCACCACTCGACTCCTACGCAATAGTCGCCACTTACGACAGGCAGGGCCTTCTTGCCTCGGCCGTATTCTTATCTCTGCAAGCCGAACGGACACACACACACTCACACACACACGCACGCTCACACGCACACACACGCGCACACGCACACACACACATACACTCTTCACCTCTCGACTCCTACCTATTAGGCGCCTCTTACGATAGGCAGGGCTTTCTTGCCTCGGTCGTGCTCTTATCTCTGCAAGCCGAACTAACACACACACATACTCACACACGCACACACACGCACACACGCATACACACATACACTCTTCACCTCTCGACTCCTACTTATTAGTCGCCCTTTACAAGAGGCAAGGCCTTCTTGCTTCGGCCGTATTCTTATCTCTGCAAGCCAAACAGACACACACACACACATACACTCTTCACCTCTCGACTCCTACCCATTAGTCGCCTCTTAACGACAGGCAGTGCCTTCTTGCCACGGCCGTGTTCTCATCTCTGCGAGCCGACCAGACACACACACACACTGACACACACACATACACACACACACTTACACACGCACGCACACACGCACACAAACACATACACTCTTCACCTCTCGACTCCTACCCATTATTCTCCTCTTACGACAGGCAGGGACTTCTTGCCACGGCCGTGTTCTTATCTCTGCAAGCCAAACGGACACACACACACACGCACACACACACACACGCACACGCACACGCACACGCACACGCACACACTCTCCATCTCTCGACTACTATCCATTAGTCGCCTCTTACGACAGGCATGGCCTTCTTGCCACCGCTTTTTTCTTATCTCTGCGAGCGAAGGGACACACACACACACATACACACACACACACTCACACACACACGCACACACGCACGCATACACGCACACACACATACACTCACACACACACAAACACGCACACACGCACACACACATACATTCTTCACCTCTCTAATCCTACCTATTAGTCGCCTCTAACGACAGGCAGGGCCTTCTTGCCTCGGCCGTGTTCTTATTTCTGCAAGACGAACGGACACACACACACATACTCACATACACACACACGCACGCATACACGCACACACACATACACTCACACACACACACAAACACGTACACACGCACACACACATACATTCTTCACCTCTTGACTCCTACCTATTAGTCGCCTCTTACGACAGGCAGGGCCTTCTTGCCTTGGCCGTGTTCTTATCTCTGCAAGCCAAACGGACACACACACATACTCACACACGCACACACACACGCACACACGCACACACACACATACACTCTTCACCTCTCGACTCCTACCTATTAGTCGCCTCTTACGATAGGCAGGGCCTGCTTGCCTCGGTCGTGTTCTTATTTCTGCAAGCCGAACTAACACACACACATACTCACACACGCAAACACACACGCACACACGCACACACACACATACACTCTTCACCTCTTGACTCCTACTTATTAGTGGCCCATTACAAGAGGCAGGGCCTTCTTGCCTTGGCCGTATTCTTATCTCTGCAAGCCAAACAGACACACACACATACACACACACTTACACACGCACACACACGCACACGCACACGCACACACTCTCCACCTCTCGACTCCTATCCATTAGTCGCCTCTTAAGACAGGCAGGGCCTTCTTGCCACGGACGTATACCTATCTCTGCAAACCGAACGGACACACACACACACACACACACACACTTGCACACATACACACACACACACATACACGCTTCACCTCTTGACTCCTACCTATTAGTCGGCTCTTACGATAGGCAGGGCCTTCTTGCCTCAGTCGTGCTCTTATCTCTGCAAGCCGAATAGACACACACACACATACACACACACACTCTCACACGCACACACACGCACATACGCACACACATATACACTCTTCACCACTCGACTCCTACCCTCTAGTCGCCTCTTACGACAGGCAGGGCCTTCTTGCCACGGCCGTGTTCTTATCTCTGCGAGCCGACTGGACACACACACTCACACACACAAATACACACACACACTCACACACGCACACACACGCACACACGCACACTCACACACAAATACACTCTTCACCTCTCGACTCCTACCCATTAGTCGCCTCTTACGACAGGCAGGGCCTTCTTGCCACGGCCGTGTTCTTATCTCTGCGAGCCGACTGGACACACACACACTCACACACACAAATACACACACACACTCACACACGCACACACACGCACACTCACACACACATACACTCTTCACCTCTCGACCCCTACCCATTAGTCGCGTCTTACGACAGGCAGGGCCTTCTTGCCACGGCCGTGTTCTTATCTCTAAGAGCCGACCGGACACACACACACACTCACACACGCACACACACGCTCACACGCACTTACACACATACACTCTTCACCTCTCGACTCCTACGCATTAGTCGCCGCTTACGACAGGCAGGGCCTTCTTGGCACGGACGTGTCCTTATCACTGCGAGCCGAACGGACACACACACTCACACACGCACACACCCACGCACACACGCACACACACACATACACTCTTCACCTCTCGACTCCTACCAATTAGTCGCCACTTACGACAGGCAGGGCATTCTTGCCTCGGCCGTATTCTTATCTCTGCAAGCCGAACGGACACATACACACTCACACACACAAGCACGCACACACGCACACACATGCACACACACAAAAACACTTTTCACCTCTCGACTCCTACCCATTAGTTGCCTCTTACGACAGGCATGGCCTTCTTTCCTCGGCCGTATTCTAATCTCTGCGAGCCGAATGGACACACACATACATACACACACACACTTACACACGCACAAACACACACACACCCACACACGCACACACACACACACACACACATACACTCTTCACCTCTCGACTCCTACCAATAAGTCGCCACTTACGACAGGCAGGGCCTTCTTGCCTCGGCCGTATTCTTATCTCTGCAAGCCGAACTAACACATACACACTAACACACACAAGCACGCACACACGCACACACACGCACACACACAAAAACACTTTTCACTTCTCGACTCCTACCAATTAGTCGCCACTTACGACAGGCAGGGCCTTCTTGCCTCGGCCGTATTCTTATCTCTGCAAGCCGAACGGACACATACACACTCACACACACACGCACGCACACTCGCACACACACGCACACACACAAAAACACTTTTCACCTCTCGACTCCTACCAATTAGTCGCCACTTACGACAGGCAGGGCCTTCTTGCCACGGCCGTGTTCTTATCTCTGCGAGCCGACCGGACACACACACACTCACACACGCACACACACAAACACACGCACTTACACACATACACTCTTCACCACTTGACTCCTACGCATTAGTCGCCGCTTACGACAGGCAGGGCCTTCTTGGCACGGTCGTGTCCTTATCACTGCGAGCCGACCGGACACACACACTCACACACGCACACATACACGCACACACGCACACACACACATACACTCTTCACCTCTCGACTCCTACCCATTAGTCGCCACTTACGACAGGCAGGGCCTTCTTGCCTCGGCCGTATTCTTATCTCTGCAAGCCGAACGGACACACACACACTCACACACACACGCACGCTCACACGCACACACACGCACACACGCACACACACATACACTCTTCACCTCTCGACGCCTACCAATTAGTCGCCACTTACGACAGGCAATGCCTTCTTGCCTCGGCCGTATTCTTATCTCTGCAAGCCGAACGGACACACACACACTCACACACACACGCACGCTCACACGCACACACACGCACACACGCACCCACACACATACACTCTTCACCTCTCGACTCCTACCTATTAGTCGCCTCTTACGATATGCAGGGCTTTCTTGCCTCGGTCGTGCTCTTATCTCTGCAAGCCGAACTAACACACACACATACTCACACACTCACACACACGCACACACGCATACGCACATACACTCTTCACCTCTCGACTCCTACTTATTAGTCGCCCCTTACAAGAGGCAAGGCCTTCTTGCCTCGGCCGTATTCTTATCTCTGCAAGCCAAACAGACACACACACACATACACACACACACACGCACACACACGCACACACGCACACACACACATACACTCTTCACCTCTCGACTCCTATTCATTAGTCGCCTCTTAAGACAGGCAGGGACTTCTTGCCACGGCCGTGTTCTTATCTCTGCGAGCCGAACGGACACACACACACTCACACACACACACACGCATACACGCACACACGTACGTACACACGCACACACACACATACACTCTTCTCCTCTCGACTCCTACCCATTATTCCCCTCTTACGACAGGCAGGGACTTTTTGCCACGGCCGTGTTCTTATCTCTGCAAGCCGAACGGACACACACACACACGCACACACACACGCACATGCACACGCACACGCACATACGCACACACACATACATTCTTCACCTCTCGACTCCTACCTATTAGTCGTCTCTCATGACAGGCAGGGCCTTCTTGCCTCGGCCGTGTTCTTATCTCGGCAAGCCGAACGGACACACACACATACTCACACACGCACACACACACGCACACATGCACCCACACACATACACTCTTCACCTCTCGACTCCTACCCATTATTCCCCTCTTACGACAGGCAGGGCCTTCTTGCCACGGCCGTGTTCTTATCTCTGCGAGCCGACTGGACACACACACACTCACACACACAAATACACACACACACTCACACACGCACACACACGCACACTCACACACACATACACTCTTCACCTCTCGACCCCTACCCATTAGTCGCGTCTTACGACAGGCAGGGCCTTCTTGCCACGGCCGTGTTCTTATCTCTAAGAGCCGACCGGACACACACACACACTCACACACGCACACACACGCTCACACGCACTTACGCACATACACTCTTCACCTCTCGACTCCTACTTATTAGTCGCCCCTTACAAGAGGCAGGGCCTTCTTGCCTCGGCCGTATTCTTATCTCTGCAAGCCTAACGGACACACACACATACACACACATACTCACACACGCAAACACACACGCACACACACACACACACACACATACACTCTTCACCTCTCGACTCCTACCCATTAGTCGCCTCTTACGTCAGGCAGGGCCTTCTTTCCTCGGCCGTAGTCTTATCTCTGTGAGCCGAAGAGACACACACACACACACATACACACACACACACTCACACACGCACACACACACATACACTCTTCACCTCTCGACTCCTACCCAGTAGTCGCCACTAACGACAGGCAGGGCCTTCTTGCCCCTGCCGTATTCTTATCTCTGCAAGCTGAACGGACACACACACTCACACACACAAGCACGCACACACGCACACACACACGCGCACACACACACACAATTACACTCTTCACCTCTCGACTTCTACCCATTAGTCGCCTCTTACGACAAGCATGGCCTTCTTGCCACCGCTGTTTTCTTATCTCTTCGAGCCGAAGGGACACACACACATACACACACACACTCACACACACACGCGCACAATCGCACGCACACATTCTTCACCTCTCGACTCCTACCCATTAGTCGCCCATTACGACAGGCATGGCCTTCTTGCCACCGCTGTTTTCTTATCTCTTCGAGCCGAAGGGACACACACATACACACACACACACACATACACACACACACACTCACACACGCACGCACACACGCACACACTTACACACGCATACACACACACACGCACATACACTTTTCAGCTCTCGACTCCTACCCATTAGTCACCTCTTACGACAGGCATGGCCTTCTTGAAACCGCTGATTTCTTATCTCTGCGAGCCGAAGGGACACACATACACATACACACACACTCACACACACACGCACACACGCACGCACACATACACTCTTTACCTCTTGACTCCTAACCATTAGTCGCCCCTTACGACAGGCATGTCCTTCTTGCCACCGCTGTTTTCTTATCTCTGCGAGCCGAAGGGACACACACACAAACATACACACACACACACACTCACACACACACACACACACACGAACACACACACACACACATACACTCTTCACCTCTCGACTCCTACCTATTAGTCGCCCCTTACAAGAGGCAGGGCCTTCTTGCCTCGGCCGTATTCTTATCTCTGCAAGCCAAACCGACACACACACATACTCACACACGCACACACAAACGCACACACGCATACACACATACACTCTTCACCTCTCGTCTCCACCCTATTAGTCGCCCCTTACAAAAGGCAGGGTCTTCTTGCCTTGGCCGTATTCTTATCTCTGCAATCCAAACGGACACACAAACATACACACACACTCACACACGCACACACACGCACACACGCACACACACACGTATACACTCTTCACCACTCGACTCCTACCCATTAGTCGCCTCTTACGACCGGCAGGGCCTTCTTGCTCGGCCGTGTTCTTATCTCTGCGAGCCTACTGAACACACACACTCACACACACAAATACACACACACACTCACACACGCACACACACGCACACACGCAAACACACACATACACTCTTCACCTCTCGACTCCTACCCATTAGTCGCCTCTTACGACAGGCAGGGCCTTCTTGCCACGGCCGTGTTCTTATCTCTGCGAGACGACCGGACACACACACACACACCCACACAAGCACACACACGCACACACGCACACGCACACACACACACACATACACTCTTCACCTCTCGACTTCTACCCATTAGTCACCGCTTACGACAGGCAGGGCTTTCTTGGCACGGACGTGTTCTTATCTCTGCGAGCCGACCGGACACACACACTCACACACGCACACACACACACGCACACACGCACACACACACATACACTCTTCACCTCTCGACTCCTACCAATTAGTTGCCACTTACGACAGGCAGGGCCTTCTTGCCTCGGCCATAAGCTTATCTCTGCAAGCCGAACAGACACACACACACTCACACACACACGCACGCACACACGCACACACACGCACACACACACACACAAATACACTCTTTACCTCTCGACTCCTACCCATTAGTCGCCTCTTACGACAGGCATGGCCTTCTTGCCTCGGCCGTATTCCAATCTCTGCGAGCCGAATGGACACACACATACATACACACACACTTACACACGCACAAACACACACACACACACACACACACACGCACACACACAGACACTATTCACCTCTCGACTCCTACCTATTAGTCGCCCCAAACAAGAGGCAGGGCCTTCTTGCCTCGGCCGTATTCTTATCTCTGCAAGCCAAACAGACACACACACATACACACACAATTACACACGCACACACACGCTCACGCCTTTTACGACAGGCAGGGCCTTCTTGCCACGGCCGTGTTCTTATCTCTGCAAGCCGACTGGACACACACACTCACACACACAAATACACACACACACTCATACACGCACACACACGCACACTCACACACACATACACTCTTCACCTCTCGACTCCTACCCATTAGTCGCCTCTTACGACAAGCAGGGGCTTCTTGCCACGGCAGTGTTCTTATCTCTGCGAGCCGAAGGGACACACACACACATACACACACACACACACACACACACACATACACACTTCACCTCTCGACTTCTACCAATTAGTCGCTCCTTACAGCAAGCATGGCCTTCTTGCCACGGACGTATTCATATCTCTGCGAGCCGAAGGGATACACACACATACACACACACATACTCACACACACACGCACACACGCACACACACATACACTCTTCACCTCTCGACTCCTACCCATTAGTCGCCTCTTACGACAGGCATGGCCTTCTTGTCACGACTGTATTTTTATCTCTGCGAGCAGAAGGGACACACACACATACACACACACATACACACACACATTCACACACACACACGCACGCACACATACACTCTTCACCTCTCGACTCCTACCCATTAGTCGCCCCTTAAGACTGGCATGGCCTTCTTGCCACGGCTGTTTTCTTATCTCTGCGAGCCGAAGGGACACACACACACATACACACACACACACACTCACAAACACACACACACGCGCAAACACGCACGCACACACGCACACACACACGCACACACGCACGCACACACGCACACACATACACTTACACACGCACACACACACGCACACACGCACACACACATACACCCTTCACCTCTCGACTCCTACCTATTAGTCGCCTCTTACGATAGGCAGGGCCTTCTTGCCTCGGTCGTGCTCTTATCTCTGCAAGCCGAACTAACACACACACATACTCACACACGCACACACACGCACACACTCATACACACATACACTCTTCACCTCTCGACTCCTACTTATTAGTCGCCCCTTACAAGAGGCAGGGCCTTCTTGCCTCGGTTGTATTATTATCTCTGCAAGCGGAACGGACACACACACACACGCACACACAAACACACGCACTCTCACACGCACACACACGCACACACGCACACACACATACACCCTTCACCTCTCGACTCCTACCCATTAGTCGCCTCTTACGACAGGCAGGGCCTTCTTGCCACGGCCGTGTTCTTATCTCTGCGAGCCGACTGGACACACACACTCACACACACAAATACACACACACACGCACACACACGCACACACGCACACTTACACACAAATACACTCTTCACCTCTCGACTCCTACCCATTAGTCGCCTCTTACGACAGGCCGGGCCTTCTTGCCACGGCCGTGTTCTTATCTCTGCGAGCCGACTGGACACACACACACTCACACACACAAATACACACACACACATTCACACACGCACACACACGCACACTCACACACACATACACTCTTCACCTCTCGACTCCTACCCATTAGTCGCCTCTTACGACAGGCAGGGCCTTCTTGCCACGGCCGTGTTCTTATCTCTAAGAGCCGACCGGACACACACACACACTCACACACGCACACACACGCTCACACGCACTTACACATATACACTCTTCACCTCTCGACTCCTACGAAGTAGTCGCCGCTTACGACAGGCAGGGCCTTCTTGGCACAGACGTGTCCTTATCACTGCGAGCCGACCGGACACACACACTCACACACGCACACACACATACACTCTTCACCTCTCGACTCCTACCAATTAGTCGCCACTTACGACAGGCAGGGCATTCTTGCCTTGGCCGTATTCTTATCTCTGCAAGCCGAACGGACACATACACACTCACACACACAAGCACGCACACACGCACACACACGCACACACACAAAAACACTTTTCACCTCTCGACTCCTACCAATTAGTCGCCACTTACGACAAACAGGGCCTTCTTGCCTCAGCCGTATTCTAATCTCTGCGAGCCGAATGGACACACACATACATACACACACACACTTACACACGCACAAACACACACACACCCACACACGCACACACACACACATACACTCTTCACCTCTCGACTCCTACCAATTAGTCGCCACTTACGACAGGCAGGGCCTTCTTGCCTTGGCCGTATTTTTATCTCTGCAAGCCGAACGGACACATACACACAAGCACGCACACACGCACACACACGCACACACACAAAAACACTTTTCACCTCTCGACTCCTACCAATTAGTCGCCACTTACGACAGGCAGGGCTTTCTTGCCTCGGCCGTATTCTTATCTCTGCAAGCCGAACGGACACATACACACTCACACACACACGCACGCACACACGCACACACACAAATACACTCTTCACCTCTCGACTCCTACCCATTAGTCGCCTCTTACGACAGGCATGGCCTTCTTGCCTCCGCCGTATTCTAATCTCTGCGAGCCGAATGGACACACACAAACATACACACACACACTTACACACGCACAAACACACACACACCTACACACGCACACACTCACGTACCCTCTTCACCTCTCGACTCCTACCCATTAGTCGCCTCTTACGATAGGCAGGGCCTTCTTGCCTCGGTCGTGCTCTTATCTCTGCAAGCCGAACTAACACACACACATACTCACACACGCACACACACGCACACACTCATACACACATACACTCTTCACCTCTCGACTCCTACTTATTAGTCGCCCCTTACAAGAGGCAGGGCCTTCTTGCCTCGGTTGTATTCTTATCTCTGCAAGCGGAACGGACACACACACACACGCACACACAAACACACGCACTCTCACACGCACACACACGCACATACGCACACACATATACACTCTTCACCACTCGACTCCTACCCATTAGTCGCCTCTTACGACAGGCAGGGCCTTCTTGCCACGGCCGTGTTCTTATCTCTGCGAGCCGACTGGACACACACACTCACACACACAAATACACACACACGCAGACACACGCACACACGCACACTTACACACAAATACACTCTTCACCTCTCGACTCCTACCCATTAGTCGCCTCTTACGACAGGCAGGGCCTTCTTGCCACGGCCGTGTTCTTATCTCTGTGAGCCGACTGGACACACACACACTCACACACACAAATACACACACACATTCACACACGCACACACACGCACACTCACACACACATACACTCTTCACCTCTCGACTCCTACCCATTAGTCGCCTCTTACGACAGGCAGGGCCTTCTTGCCACGGCCGTGTTCTTATCTCTGAGAGCCGACCGGACATACACACACACTCACACACGCACACACACGCTCACACGCACTTACACATATGCACTCTTCACCTCTCGACTCCTACGCAGTAGTCGCCGCTTACGACAGGCAGGGCCTTCTTGGCACAGACGTGTCCTTATCACTGCGAGCCGACCGGACACACACACTCACACACTCACACACGCACACACACACGCACACACGCACACACACACATACACTTTTCACCTCTCGACTCCTACCAATTAGTCGCCACTTACGACAGGCAGGGCATTCTTGCCTTGGCCGTATTCTTATCTCTGCAAGCCGAACGGACACATACACACTCACACACACACGCACGCACACACGCACACACACAAATACACTCTTCACCTCTCGACTCCTACCCATTAGTCGCCTCTTACGACAGGCATGGCCTTCTTGCCTCTGCCGTATTCTAATCTCTGCGAGCCGAATGGACACACACAAACATACACACACACACTTACACACGCACAAACACATACACACCTACACACGCACACACTCACGTACCCTCTTCACCTCTCGACTCCTACCCATTAGTCGCCTCTTACGATAGGCAGGGCCTTCTTGCCTCGGTCGTGCTCTTATCTCTGCAGGCCGAACTAACACACACACATACACACACACACACACACACACATACACACTTCACCTCTCGACTTCTACCAATTAGTCGCTCCTTACAGCAAGCATGGCCTTCTTGCCACGGACGTATTCATATCTCTGCGAGCCGAAGGGATACACACACATACACACACACATACTCACACACACACGCACACACGCACACACACATACACTCTTCACCTCTCGACTCCTACCCATTAGTCGCCTCTTACGACAGGCATGGCCTTCTTGTCACGACTGTATTTTTATCTCTGCGAGCAGAAGGGACACACACACATACACACACACATACACACACACATTCACACACACACACGCACGCACACATACACTCTTCACCTCTCGACTCCTACCCATTAGTCGCCCCTTAAGACTGGCATGGCCTTCTTGCCACGGCTGTTTTCTTATCTCTGCGAGCCGAAGGGACACACACACACATACACACACACACACACTCACAAACACACACACACGCGCAAACACGCACGCACACACGCACACACACACGCACACACGCACGCACACACGCACACACATACACTTACACACGCACACACACACGCACACACGCACACACACATACACCCTTCACCTCTCGACTCCTACCTATTAGTCGCCTCTTACGATAGGCAGGGCCTTCTTGCCTCGGTCGTGCTCTTATCTCTGCAAGCCGAACTAACACACACACATACTCACACACGCACACACACGCACACACTCATACACACATACACTCTTCACCTCTCGACTCCTACTTATTAGTCGCCCCTTACAAGAGGCAGGGCCTTCTTGCCTCGGTTGTATTATTATCTCTGCAAGCGGAACGGACACACACACACACGCACACACAAACACACGCACTCTCACACGCACACACACGCACATACGCACACACATATACACTCTTCACCACTCGACTCCTACCCATTAGTCGCCTCTTACGACAGGCAGGGCCTTCTTGCCACGGCCGTGTTCTTATCTCTGCGAGCCGACTGGACACACACACTCACACACACAAATACACACACACACGCACACACACGCACACACGCACACTTACACACAAATACACTCTTCACCTCTCGACTCCTACCCATTAGTCGCCTCTTACGACAGGCCGGGCCTTCTTGCCACGGCCGTGTTCTTATCTCTGCGAGCCGACTGGACACACACACACTCACACACACAAATACACACACACACATTCACACACGCACACACACGCACACTCACACACACATACACTCTTCACCTCTCGACTCCTACCCATTAGTCGCCTCTTACGACAGGCAGGGCCTTCTTGCCACGGCCGTGTTCTTATCTCTAAGAGCCGACCGGACACACACACACACTCACACACGCACACACACGCTCACACGCACTTACACATATACACTCTTCACCTCTCGACTCCTACGAAGTAGTCGCCGCTTACGACAGGCAGGGCCTTCTTGGCACAGACGTGTCCTTATCACTGCGAGCCGACCGGACACACACACTCACACACGCACACACACATACACTCTTCACCTCTCGACTCCTACCAATTAGTCGCCACTTACGACAGGCAGGGCATTCTTGCCTTGGCCGTATTCTTATCTCTGCAAGCCGAACGGACACATACACACTCACACACACAAGCACGCACACACGCACACACACGCACACACACAAAAACACTTTTCACCTCTCGACTCCTACCAATTAGTCGCCACTTACGACAAACAGGGCCTTCTTGCCTCAGCCGTATTCTAATCTCTGCGAGCCGAATGGACACACACATACATACACACACACACACTTACACACGCACAAACACACACACACCCACACACGCACACACACACACATACACTCTTCACCTCTCGACTCCTACCAATTAGTCGCCACTTACGACAGGCAGGGCCTTCTTGCCTTGGCCGTATTTTTATCTCTGCAAGCCGAACGGACACATACACACAAGCACGCACACACGCACACACACGCACACACACAAAAACACTTTTCACCTCTCGACTCCTACCAATTAGTCGCCACTTACGACAGGCAGGGCTTTCTTGCCTCGGCCGTATTCTTATCTCTGCAAGCCGAACGGACACATACACACTCACACACACACGCACGCACACACGCACACACACAAATACACTCTTCACCTCTCGACTCCTACCCATTAGTCGCCTCTTACGACAGGCATGGCCTTCTTGCCTCCGCCGTATTCTAATCTCTGCGAGCCGAATGGACACACACAAACATACACACACACACTTACACACGCACAAACACACACACACCTACACACGCACACACTCACGTACCCTCTTCACCTCTCGACTCCTACCCATTAGTCGCCTCTTACGATAGGCAGGGCCTTCTTGCCTCGGTCGTGCTCTTATCTCTGCAAGCCGAACTAACACACACACATACTCACACACGCACACACACGCACACACTCATACACACATACACTCTTCACCTCTCGACTCCTACTTATTAGTCGCCCCTTACAAGAGGCAGGGCCTTCTTGCCTCGGTTGTATTCTTATCTCTGCAAGCGGAACGGACACACACACACACGCACACACAAACACACGCACTCTCACACGCACACACACGCACATACGCACACACATATACACTCTTCACCACTCGACTCCTACCCATTAGTCGCCTCTTACGACAGGCAGGGCCTTCTTGCCACGGCCGTGTTCTTATCTCTGCGAGCCGACTGGACACACACACTCACACACACAAATACACACACACGCAGACACACGCACACACGCACACTTACACACAAATACACTCTTCACCTCTCGACTCCTACCCATTAGTCGCCTCTTACGACAGGCAGGGCCTTCTTGCCACGGCCGTGTTCTTATCTCTGTGAGCCGACTGGACACACACACACTCACACACACAAATACACACACACATTCACACACGCACACACACGCACACTCACACACACATACACTCTTCACCTCTCGACTCCTACCCATTAGTCGCCTCTTACGACAGGCAGGGCCTTCTTGCCACGGCCGTGTTCTTATCTCTGAGAGCCGACCGGACATACACACACACTCACACACGCACACACACGCTCACACGCACTTACACATATGCACTCTTCACCTCTCGACTCCTACGCAGTAGTCGCCGCTTACGACAGGCAGGGCCTTCTTGGCACAGACGTGTCCTTATCACTGCGAGCCGACCGGACACACACACTCACACACGCACACACACACGCACACACGCACACACACACATACACTTTTCACCTCTCGACTCCTACCAATTAGTCGCCACTTACGACAGGCAGGGCATTCTTGCCTTGGCCGTATTCTTATCTCTGCAAGCCGAACGGACACATACACACTCACACACACACGCACGCACACACGCACACACACAAATACACTCTTCACCTCTCGACTCCTACCCATTAGTCGCCTCTTACGACAGGCATGGCCTTCTTGCCTCTGCCGTATTCTAATCTCTGCGAGCCGAATGGACACACACAAACATACACACACACACTTACACACGCACAAACACATACACACCTACACACGCACACACTCACGTACCCTCTTCACCTCTCGACTCCTACCCATTAGTCGCCTCTTACGATAGGCAGGGCCTTCTTGCCTCGGTCGTGCTCTTATCTCTGCAGGCCGAACTAACACACACACATACTCACACACGCACACACACGCACACACTCATACACACATACACCCTTCACCTCTCGACTCCTACTTATTAGTCGCCCCTTACAAGAGGCAGGGCCTTCTTGCCTCGGTTGTATTCTTATCTCTGCAAGCGGAACGGACACACACACACACACGCACACACAAACACACGCACTCTCACACGCACACACACGCACATACGCACACACATATACACTCTTCACCACTCGACTCCTACCCATTAGTCGCCTCTTACGACAGGCAGGGCCTTCTTGCCACGGTTGTGTTCTTATCTCTGCGAGCCGACTGGACACACACACTCACACACACAAATACACACACACGCAGACACACGCACACACGCACACTTACACACAAATACACTCTTCACCTCTCGACTCCTACCCATTAGTCGCCTCTTACGACAGGCAGGACCTTCTTGCCACGGCCGTGTTCTTATCTCTGCGAGCCGACTGGACACACACACACTCACACACACAAATACACACACACATTCACACACGCACACACACGCACACTCACACACATACACTCTTCACCTCTCGACTCCTACCCATTAGTCGCCCCTTACGACAGGCAGGGCCTTCTTGCCACGGCCGTGTTCTTATCTTTGAGAGCCGACCGGACATACACACACACTCACACACGCACACACACGCTCACACGCACTTACACATATGCACTCTTCACCTCTCGACTCCTACGCAGTAGTCGCCGCTTACGACAAGCAGGGCCTTCTTGGCACAGACGTGTCCTTATCACTGCGAGCCGACCGGACACACACACTCACACACGCACACACATACGCACACACGCACACACACACATACACTCTTCACCTCTCGACTCCTACCAATTAGTCGATACTTACGACAGGCAGGGCATTCTTGCCTTGGCCGTATTCTTATCTCTGCAAGCCGAACGGACACATACACACTCACACACACAAGCACGCACACACGCACACACACAAAAACACTTTTCACCTCTCGACTCCTACCAATTAGTCGCCACTTACGACAGGCAGGGCCTTCTTGCCTCGGCCGTATTCTAATCTCTGCGAGCCGAATGGACACACACATACATACACACACACACACACACTTACACACGCACAAACACACACACACACCCACACACGCACACACACACACATACACTCTTCACCTCTCGACTCCTACCAATTAGTCGCCACTTACGACAGGCAGGGCCTCCTTGCCTTGGCCGTATTTTTATCTCTGCAAGCCGAACGGACACATACACACTCACACACACAAGCACGCACACGCGCACACACACGCACACACACAAAAACACTTTTCACCTCTCGACTCCTACCAATTAGTCGCCACTTACGACAGGCAGGGCCTTCTTGCCTCGGCCGTATTCTTATCTCTGCAAGCCGAACGGACACATACACACTCACACACACACGCACGCACACACGCACACATACAAATACACTCGTCACCTCTCGACTCCTACCCATTAGTCGCCTCTTACGACAGGCATGGCCTTCTTGCCTCTGCCGTATTCTAATCTCTGCGAGCCGAATGGACACACACAAACATACACACACACTTACACACGCACAAACACACACACCCACACACGCACACACTCACGTACCCTCTTCACCTCTCGACTCCTACCCATTAGTCGCCTCTTACGACAGGCAGGGACTTCTTGCCACGGCCGTGTTCTTATCTCTGCAAGCCGAACGGACACACACACACACGTACACACAAACACATGCACACAGGCACACACGCACACACGCACACGTACACGCACACGCACACACTCTCCATCTCTCGACTAATATCCATTAGTCGCCTCTTAAGACAGGCAGGGCCTTCTTGCCTCAGCCGTATTCTTATCTCTGCAAGCCAAACGGACACACACACACACATACACACACATAGTCACACACGCACAAACACACGCACACACACAAAGACACATACACTCTTCACCTCTCGACTCCTATTCATTAGTCGCCTCTTACGACAGGCAGGGACTTCTTGCCACGGCCGTGTTCTTATCTCTGCGAGCCGAACGGACACACACACACTCACACACACACACGCATACACGCACACACGTACGCACACACGCACACACACACACATACTCTCTTCACCTCTCGACTCCTACCCATTATTCCCCTCTTACGACAGGCATGGACTTTTCGCCACGGCCGTGTTCTTATCTCTGCAAGCAGAACGGACAAACACACACACGCACACACACACACGCACACGCACACGCACACGCACACACTCTTCACCTCTCGACTCCTACCCATTATTCTCCTCTTACGACAGGCAGGTACTTCTTGCCACGGCCGTGTTTTTATCTCTGCAAGCCGAACGGACACACACATACACACACACACTCACACACACACACGCACCCACACACATACACTCTTCACCTCTCGACTCCTACTCATTATTCCCCTCTTACGACAGGCAGGGACTTTTTGCCACGGCGTGTTCTTATCTCTGCAAGCCGAACGGACACACACACACACACGCCCACTCACACACGCACACACACACACACGCACACACTCTTTACCTCTCGACTCCTACCCATTATTCTCCTCTTACGACAGGCAGGTACTTCTTGCCACGGCCGTGTTCTTATCTCTGCAAGCCGAACGGACACACACATACACACACACACTCACACACACACACGCCCACTCACACACGCACACACACACACACGCACACACTCTTCACCTCTCGACTCCTACCCATTAGTGGCCTCTTACGACAGGCAGGGCCTTCTTGCCACGGCCGTGTTCTTATCTCTGAGAGCCGACCGGACATACACACACACTCACACACGCACACACACGCTCACACGCACTTACACATATGCACTCTTCACCTCTTGACTCCTACGCAGTAGTCGCCGCTTACGACAGGCAGGGCCTTCTTGGCACAGACGTGTCCTTATCACTGCAAGCCGACCGGACACACACACTCACACACGCACACACACACGCACACACGCACACACACACATACACTTTTCACCTCTCGACTCCTACCAATTAGTCGCCACTTACGACAGGCAGGGCATTCTTGCCTTGGCCGTATTCTTATCTCTGCAAGCCGAACGGACACATACACACTCACACACACACGCACGCACACACGCACACACACAAATACACTCTTCACCTCTCGACTCCTACCCATTAGTCGCCTCTTACGACAGGCATGGCCTTCTTGCCTCTGCCGTATTCTAATCTCTGCGAGCCGAATGGACACACACAAACATACACACACACACTTACACACGCACAAACACATACACACCTACACACGCACACACTCACGTACCCTCTTTACCTCTCGACTCCTACCCATTAGTCGCCTCTTACGATAGGCAGGGCCTTCTTGCCTCGGTCGTGCTCTTATCTCTGCAAGCCGAACTAACACACACACATACTCACACACGCACACACACGCACACACTCATACACACATACACCCTTCACCTCTCGACTCCTACATATTAGTCGCCCCTTACGAGAGGCAGGGCCTTCTTGCCTCGGTTGTATTCTTATCTCTGCAAGCGGAACGGACACACACACACACGCACACACAAACACACGCACTCTCACACGCACACACACGCACATACGCACACACATATACACTCTTCACCACTCGACTCCTACCCATTAGTCGCCTCTTACGACAGGCAGGGCCTTCTTGCCACGGTTGTGTTCTTATCTCTGCGAGCCGACTGGACACACACACTCACACACACAAATACACACACACGCAGACACACGCACACACGCACACTTACACACAAATACACTCTTCACCTCTCGACTCCTACCCATTAGTCGCCTCTTACGACAGGCAGGGCCTTCTTGCCACGGCCGTGTTCTTATCTCTGCGAGCCGACTGGACACACACACACTCACACACACAAATACACACACACATTCACACACGCACACACACGCACACTCACACACACATACACTCTTCACCTCTCGACTCCTACCCATTAGTCGCCCCTTACGACAGGCAGGGCCTTCTTGCCACGGCCGTGTTCTTATCTCTGAGAGCCGACCGGACATACACACACACTCACACACGCACACACACGCTCACACGCACTTACACATATGCACTCTTCACCTCTCGACTCCTACGCAGTAGTCGCCGCTTACGACAGGCAGGGCTTTCTTGGCACAGACGTGTCCTTATCACTGCGAGCCGACCGGACACACACACTCACACACGCACACACACACGCACACACGCACACACACACATACACTTTTCACCTCTCGACTCCTACCAATTAGTCGCCACTTACGACAGGCAGGGCATTCTTGCCTTGGCCGTATTCTTATCTCTGCAAGCCGAACGGACACATACACACTCACACACACACGCACGCACACACGCACACACACAAATACACTCTTCACCTCTCGACTCCTACCCATTAGTCGCCTCTTACGACAGGCATAGCCTTCTTGCCTCTGCCGTATTCTAATCTCTGCGAGCCGAATGGACACACACAAACATACACACACACACACTTACACACGCACAAACACATACACACCTACACACGCACACACTCACGTACCCTCTTCACCTCTCGACTCCTACCCATTAGTCGCCTCTTACGATAGGCAGGGCCTTCTTGCCTCGGTCGTGCTCCTATCTCTGCAAGCCGAACTAACACACACACATACTCACACACGCACACACACGCACACACTCATACACACATACACCCTTCACCTCTCGACTCCTACTTATTAGTCGCCCCTTACAAGAGGCAGGGCCTTCTTGCCTCGGTTGTATTCTTATCTCTGCAAGCGGAACGGACACACACACACACGCACACACAAACACACGCACTCTCACACGCACACACACGCACATACGCACACACATATACACTCTTCACCACTCGACTCCTACCCATTAGTCGCCTCTTACGACAGGCAGGGCCTTCTTGCCACGGTTGTGTTCTTATCTCTGCGAGCCGACTGGACACACACACTCACACACACAAATACACACACACGCAGACACACGCACACACGCACACTTACACACAAATACACTCTTCACCTCTCGACTCCTACCCATTAGTCGCCTCTTACGACAGGCAGGGCCTTCTTGCCACGGCCGTGTTCTTATCTCTGCGAGCCGACTGGACACACACACTCACACACACAAATACACACACACATTCACACACGCACACACACGCACACTCACACACACATACACTCTTCACCTCTCGACTCCTACCCATTAGTCGCCCCTTACGACAGGCAGGGCCTTCTTGCCACGGCCGTGTTCTTATCTCTGAGAGCCGACCGGACATACACACACACTCACACACGCACACACACGCTCACACGCACTTACACATATGCACTCTTCACCTCTCGACTCCTACGCAGTAGTCGCCGCTTACGACAAGCAGGGCCTTCTTGGCACAGACGTGTCCTTATCACTGCGAGCCGACCGGACACACACACTCACACACGCACACACATACGCACACACGCACACACACACATACACTCTTCACCTCTCGACTCCTACCAATTAGTCGATACTTACGACAGGCAGGGCATTCTTGCCTTGGCCGTATTCTTATCTCTGCAAGCCGAACGGACACATACACACTCACACACACAAGCACGCACACACGCACACACACAAAAACACTTTTCACCTCTCGACTCCTACCAATTAGTCGCCACTTACGACAGGCAGGGCCTTCTTGCCTCGGCCGTATTCTAATTTCTGCGAGCCGAATGGACACACACATACATACACACACACACACACTTACACACGCACAAACACACACACACACCCACACACGCACACACACACATACACTCTTCACCTCTCGACTCCTACCAATTAGTCGCCACTTACGACAGGCAGGGCCTCCTTGCCTTGGCCGTATTTTTATCTGTGCAAGCCGAACGAACACATACACACTCACACACACAAGCACGCACACGCGCACACACACGCACACACACAAAAACACGTTTCACCTCTCGACTCCTACCAATTAGTCGCCACTTACGACAGGCAGGGCCTTCTTGCCTCGGCCGTATTCTTATCTCTGCAAGCCGAACGGACACATACACACTCACACACACACGCACGCACACACGCACACATACAAATACACTCTTCACCTCTCGACTCCTACCCATTAGTCGCCTTTTACGACAGGCATGGCCTTCTTGCCTCTGCCGTATTCTAATCTCTGCGAGCCGAATGGACACACACAAACATACACACACACTTACACACGCACAAATACACACACACCCACACACGCACACACTCACGTACCCTCTTCACCTCTCGACTCCTACCCATTAGTCGCCTCTTACGACAGGCAGGGACTTCTTGCCACGGCCGTGTTCTTATCTCTGCAAGCCGAACGGACACACACACACACACGTACACACAAACACATGCACACAGGCACACACGCACACACGCACACGTACACGCACACGCACACACTCTCCATCTCTCGACTAATATTCATTAGTCGCCTCTTAAGACAGGCAGGGCCTTCTTGCCTCAGCCGTATTCTTATCTCTGCAAGCCAAACGGACACACACACACATACACACACATAGTCACACACGCACAAACATACGCACACACACAAAGACACATACACTCTTCACCTCTCGACTCCTATTCATTAGTCGCCTCTTACGACAGGCAGGGACTTCTTGCCACGGCCGTGTTCTTATCTCTGCGAGCCGAACGGACACACACACACTCACACACACACGCATACACGCACACACGTACGCACACACGCACACACACACATACTCTCTTCACCTCTCGACTCCTACCCATTATTCCCCTCTTACGACTGGCATGGACTTTTTGCCACGGCCGTGTTCTTATCTCTGCAAGCAGAACGGACACACACACACACGCACACACACACACGCACACGCACAAGGACACACTCTTCACCTCTCGACTCCTACCCATTATTCTCCTCTTACGACAGGCAGGTACTTCTTGCCACGGCCGTGTTTTTATCTCTGCAAGCCGAACGGACACACACATACACACACACACTCACACACACACACGCACACACGCACGCACACACGCACACACACATACACTCACACACACACACAAACACGCACATACGCACACACACATACATTCTTCACCTCTCGACTCCTACCTATTAGTCGTCTCTCACGACAGGCAGGGCCTTCTTGCCTCGGCCGTGTTCTTATCTCTGCAAGCCGAACGGACACACACACATACTCACACACGCACACACACACGCACACACGCACCCACACACATACACTCTTCACCTCTCGACTCCTACTCATTATTCCCCTCTTACGACAGGCAGGGACTTTTTGCCACGGCCGTGTTCTTATCTCTGCAAGCCGAACGGACACACACACACACACACGCCCACTCACACACGCACACACACACACACACACGCACACACTCTTTACCTCTCGACTCCTACCCATTATTCTCCTCTTACGACAGGCAGGTACTTCTTGCCACGGCCGTGTTCTTATCTCTGCAAGCCGAACGGACACACACATACACACACACACTCACACACACACACGCACACACGCACGCACACACGCACACACACACATACACTCACACACACACAAACACGCACATACGCACACACACATACATTCTTCACCTCTCGACTCGTACCTATTAGTCGTCTCTCACGACAGGCAGGGTCTTCTTGCCTCGGCCGTGTTCTTATCTCTGGAAGCCGAAGGGACACACACACATACACACACACTCACAAACACACACACACTCACGCACGCACACACGCACACACACATACACTCACACACACACAAACACGCACACAAACACGCACACACGCACACACACATACATTCTTCACCTCTCGACTCCTACCTATTAGTCGCCTCTTACGATAGGCAGTGCCTTCTTGCCTTGGCCGTGTTCTTATCACTGCAAGCCGAACGGACACACACACATACTCACACACGCACACAAACATACACTTTCACCTCTCGACTCCTATCTATTAGTCGCCTCTTACGATAGGCAGGGCCTTCTTGCCTCGGTCGTGTTCTTATTTCTGCAAGCCGAACTAACACACACACATACACTCTTCACCTCTCGACTCCTACTTATTACTCTGCCGTATTCTAATCTCTGCGAGCCGAAGGGACACACACAAACATACACACACACTTACACACGCACAAACACACACACACCCACACATGCACACCCTCACGTACCCTCTTCACCTCTCGACTCCTACCCATTAGTCGCCTCTTACGACAGGCAGGGACTTCTTGCCACGGCCGTGTTCTTATCTCTGCAAGCCGAACGGATACACACACACACGCACACACAAACACACGCACACAGGCACACACGCACACACGCACACACGCACACGCACACATTCTCCACCTCTCGATTCCTATCCATTAGTCGCCTCTTAAAACAGGCAGGGCCTTCTTGCCACAGACGTATACCTATCTCTGCGAGTTGAAAGGACACACACACACACACTTGCACACATACACACACACACACATGCACGCCTCACCTCTCGACTCCTACCCATTAGTAGCTTCTTACAGCAAGCATGGCCTTCCTGCCACGGACGTATTCTTATCTCTGCGAGCCGAAGGGATACACACACACATACATACACACATACACACACACATACTCACACACGCACGCACACACGCACACACACATACACTCACACACACACAAACACGCACACACGCACACACACACATACATTCTTCACCTCTCGACTCCTACCTATTAGTCGCCTCTTACGAATAGGCAGGGCCTTCTTGCCTCGGTATTGCTCTTATCTCTGCAAGCCGAACGGACACACACACACATACACACTCTCACACGCACACACACGCACATACGCACACACATATACACTCTTCACCACTCGACTCCTACTTATTAGTCGCCTCTTACGACAGGCATGGCCTTCTTGCCACGGCCGTGTTCGTATCTCTGCAGGCCAACTAGACACACACACTCACACACACAAATACACACATACACTCACACACGCACACACACGCACACACGCACACTCACACACACATACACTCTTCACCTCTCGACTCCTACCCATTAGTCGCCTCTCACGACAGGCAGGGCATTCTTGCCACGGCCGTGTTCTTATCTCTGCGAGCCGACTGGACACACACACACTCACACACACAAATACACACACACACTTACACACGCACACACCCGCACACTCACACACACATACACTCTTCACCTCTCGACTCCTACCGATTAGCCGCCTCTTACAACAGGCAGGGCCTTCTTGCCACGGCCGTGTTCTTATCTCTGCGAGCCGACCGGACACACACACACTCACACACGCACACACACAAACACACGCACTTACACACCTACAATCTTCACCTCTCGACTCCTACGCATTAGTCGCCGCTTACGACAGGCAGGGCCTTCTTGCCTCGGCCGTATTCTTATCTCTGCAAGCCGAACGGACACACACACACTCACACACACACGCACGCACACACGCACACACACGCGCACACGCACACACACATACACTCTTCATCTCTCGACTCCTACCAATTAGTCGCCACTTACGACAGGCAGGGCCTTCTTGCCTCGGCCGTATTCTTATCTCTGCAAGCCGAACGGACACACACACACTCACACACACACGCACGCTCACACGCACACACACGCACACACGCACACACACACATACACTCTTCACCTCTCGACTCCTACCTATTAATCGCCTCTTACGATAGGCAGGGCTTTCTTGCCTCGGTCGTGCTCTTATCTCTGCAAGCCGAACTAACACACACACATACTCACACACGCACACACACGCACACACACGCACACACGCATACACACATACACTCTTCACCTCTCGACTCCTACTTATTAGTCGCCCTTTACAAGAGGCAGGGCCTTCTTGCCTTGGCCGTATTCTTATCTCTGCAAGCCAAACAGACACACACACATACACACACACACGCACACACACGCACACACGCACACACACACACATACACCCTTCACCTCTCGACTCCTACCTATTAGTCGCCTCTTAACGACAGGCAGTGCCTTCTTGCCACGGCCGTGTTCTCATCTCTGCGAGCCGACCGGACACACACACACACTGACACTCACACACATACCTATTACTCGCCTCTCACGACAGGCAGGGCCTTCTTGCCTCGGCTGTGTTCTTATCTCTGCAAGACGAACGGACACACACACATACTCACACACGCACACACGCACACACATACATTCACACACACACAAACACGCACACACGCACACACACATACATTCTTCACCTCTCGACTCCTACCTATTAGTCGCCTCTTACGATAGGCAGGGCCTTCTTGCCTTGGCCGTGTTCTTATCTCTGCAAGCTGAACGGATACACACACATACTTACACACGCACACACACACGCACACACGCACACACACACATACACTCTTCACCTCTCGACTCCTACCTATTAGCCGCTTCTTACGATAGGCAGGGCCTTCTTGCCTCGGTCGTGTTCTTATTTCTGCAAGCCGAACTAACACACACACATACTCACACACGCACACACGCACGCACACACGCACACACACATACACTCACACACACACAAACATACACACACGCACACACACATACACTCTTCACCTCTCGACTCCTACCTATTAGTCGCCTCTTACGACAGGCAGGGCCTTCTTGCCTTGGCCGTGTTCTTATCTCTGCAAGCCAAACAGAAACACACACATACAAACACACTTACACATGCACACACACGCACACGCACACGCACACGCACACACTCTCCACCTCTCGACTCCTATCCATTAGTCGCCTCTTAAGACAGGCAGGGCCTTCTTGCCACGTACGTATACCTATCTCTGCAAGCCGAACGGACACACACACACACTTGCACACATACACACACACACACATGCACGCTTTACCTCTAGACTCCTACCCATTAGTCGCTCCTTACAGCAAGCATGGCCTTCCTGCCACGGACGTAGTCTTATCTCTGCGAGCCGAAGGGATACACACACACATACATACACACATACACACACACATACTCACACACGCACGCACTCACGCACACACACATACACTCACACACACACAAACACACACACACGCACACACACATACATTCTTCACCTCTCGACTCCTACCTATTAGTCGCCTCTTACGAATAGGCAGGGCCTTCTTGCCTCGGTCGTGCTCTTATCTCTGCAAGCCGAACGGACACACACACACATACACACTCTCACACGCACACACACGCACATACGCACACACATATACACTCTTCACCACTCGACTCCTACCCATTAGTCGCCTCTTACGACAGGCAGGGCCTTCTTGCCACGGCCGTGTTCTTATCTCTGCGGGCCGACTGGACACACACACTTACACACACAAATACACACACACACTCACACACGCACACACACGCACACACGCACACTCACACACACATACACTCTTCACCTCTCGACTCCTACCCATTAGTCGCTTCTTACGACAGGCAGGGCCTTCTTGCCACGGCCGTGTTCTTATCTCTGCGAGCCGACTGGACACACACACACTCACACACACAAATACACACACACACTCACACACGCACACACCCGCACACTCACACACACACACACATACACTCTTCACCTCTCGACTCCTACCCATTAGCCGCCTCTTACGACAGGCAGGGCCTTCTTGCCACGGCCGTGTTCTTATCTCTGCGAGCCGACCGGACACACACACACTCACACACGCACACACACAAACACACGCACTTACACACATACACTCTTCACCTCTCGACTCCTACCCATTATTCTCCTCTTACGACAGGCATGGCCTTCTTGCCACCGTTTTTTTTTATCTCTGCGAGCGAAGGGACACACACACACACACATACACACACACACTCACACACACACACGCACACACGCACGCACACACGCACACACACATACACTCACACACACACAAACACGCACACACGCACACACACATACATTCTTCACCTCTCGACTCCTACCTATTAGTCGCCTCTTACGACAGGCAGGGCCTTCTTGCCTTGGCCGTGTTCTTATCTCTGCAAGCCGAACGGACACACACACATACTCACACACGCACATACACATACAAACTCACACACGCACGCACACACGCACACACACACATACACTCTTCACCTCTCGACTCCTACCCATTATTCTCCTCTTACGACAGGCATGGCCTTCTTGCCACCGTTTTTTTCTTATCTCTGCGAGCGAAGGGACACACACACACACACATACACACAGACTCACACACACACACGCACACACGCACGCACACACGCACACACACATACACTCACACACACACAAACACGCACACACGCATACACACATACACTCTTCACCTCTCGACTCCTACTTATTAGTCGCCCTTTACAAGAGGCAGGGCCTTCTTGCCTCGGCCGTATTCTTATCTCTGCAAGCCAAACAGACACACACACACATACACACACACACGCACACACACGCACACACGCACACACACACACATACACCCTTCACCTTTCGACTCCTACCCATTAGTCGCCTCTTAACGACAGGCAGTGCCTTCTTGCCACGGCCGTGTTCTCATCTCTGCGAGCCGACCGGACACACACACACACACACTGACACACACACACATAGCTATTACTCGCCTCTCACGACAGGCAGGGCCTTCTTGCCTCGGTTGTGTTCTTATCTCTGCAAGACGAACGAACACACACACATACCCACACACGCACACACGCACACACACATACACTCACACACACACAAATACGCACACACGCACACACACATACATTCTTCACCTCTCGACTCCTACCTATTAGTCGCCTCTTACGACAGGCAGGGCCTTCTTGCCTTGGCCGTGTTCTTATCTTTGCAAGCCGAACGGACACACACACATACTCACACACGCACACACACACGCACACACACCCGCACACACGCACACACACACACATACACTCTTCACCTCTCGACTCCTACCAATTAGTCGCCACTTTCGACAGGCAGGGCATTCTTGCCTCGGCCGTATTCTTATCTCTGCAAGCCGAACGGACACATACACACTCACACACACAAGCACGCACACACGCACACACATGCACACACACAAGAACACTTTTCACCTCTCGACTCCTACCCATTAGTTGCCTCTAACGACAGGCATGGCCTTTTTGCCTCGGCCGTATTCTAATCTCTGCGAGCCGAATGGACACACACATACATACACACACACACTTACACACGCACAAACACACACACACCCACACACGCACACACACATACACTCTTCACCTCTCGACTCCTACCCATTATTCTCCTCTTACGACAGGCATGGCCTTCTTGCCACCGCTTTTTTCTTATCTCTGCGAGCGAAGGGACACACACACACACACACATACACACACACACTCACACACACACACGCACACACGCACGCACACACGCACACACACATACACTCACACACAC
>NW_027311892.1:310000-337500 GCF_040954645.1 Diabrotica undecimpunctata | reverse complement strand
GCCAAACAGACACACACACACATACACACACACACGCACACACACGCACACACGCACACACACACACATACACCCTTCACCTTTCGACTCCTACCCATTAGTCGCCTCTTAACGACAGGCAGTGCCTTCTTGCCACGGCCGTGTTCTCATCTCTGCGAGCCGACCGGACACACACACACACACTGACACACACACACTGACACACACACACATAGCTATTACTCGCCTCTCACGACAGGCAGGGCCTTCTTGCCTCGGCCGTGTTCTTATCTCTGCAAGACGAACGGACACACACACATACTCACACACGCACACACGCACACACACATACACTCACACACACACAAACACGCACACACGCACACACACATACATTCTTCACCTCTCGACTCCTACCTATTAGTCGCCTCTTACGACAGGCAGGGCCTTCTTGCCTTGGCCGTGTTCTTATCTCTGCAAGCCGAACGGACACACACACATACTCACACACGCACAGACACACGCACACACACACGCACACACGCACACACACACATACACTCTTCACCTCTCGACTCCTACCAATTAGTCGCCACTTTCGACAGGCAGGGCATTCTTGCCTCGGCCGTATTCTCATCTCTGCAAGCCGAACGGACACATACACACTCACACACACAAGCACGCACACACGCACACACATGCACACACACAAGAACACTTTTCACCTCTCGACTCCTACCCATTAGTTGCCTCTAACGACAGGCATGGCCTTTTTGCCTCGGCCGTATTCTAATCTCTGCGAGCCGAATGGACACACACATACATACACACACACACTTACACACGCACAAACACACACACACCCACACACGCACACACACACACACATACACTCTTCACCTCTCGACTCCTACCCATTATTCTCCTCTTACGACAGGCATGGCCTTCTTGCCACCGCTTTTTTCTTATCTCTGCGAGCGAAGGGACACACACACACACACATACACACACACACTCACACACACACACGCACACACGCACGCACACACGCACACACACATACACTCACACACACACAAACACGCACACACGCACACACACATACATTCTTCACCTCTCGACTCCTACCTATTAGTCGCCTCTTACGACAGGCAGGGCCTTCTTGCCTTGGCCGTGTTCTTATCTCTGCAAGCCGAACGGACACACACACACATACTCACACACGCACACACACGCACACACGCATACACACATACACTCTT
This sequence comes from Diabrotica undecimpunctata, assembly GCF_040954645.1. Classification (NCBI taxonomy): domain Eukaryota; kingdom Metazoa; phylum Arthropoda; class Insecta; order Coleoptera; family Chrysomelidae; genus Diabrotica; species Diabrotica undecimpunctata. The sequence continues at coordinate 336,259 of NW_027311892.1, read as the reverse complement.
CACCTCTCGACTCCTACTTATTAGTCGGCCTTTACAAGAGGCAGGGTCTTCTTGCCTTGGCCGTATTCTTATCTCTGCAAGCCAAACAGACACACACACATACACACACACACACGCACACACACGCACACACGCACACGCACACACATACACCCTTCACCTTTCGACTCCTACCCATTAGTCGCCTCTTAACGACAGGCAGTGCCTTCTTGCCACGGCCGTGTTCTCATCTCTGCGAGCCGACCGGACACACACACACACACTGACACACACACACACATACCTATTACTCGCCTCTCACGACAGGCAGGGCCTTCTTGCCTCGGCCGTGTTCTTATCTCTGCAAGACGAACGGACACACACACATACTCACACACGCACACACGCACACACACATACACTCACACACACACAAACACGCACACACGCACACACACATACATTCTTCACCTCTCGACTCCTACCAATAAGTCGCCACTTACGACAGGCAGGGCCTTCTTGCCTCGGCCGTATTCTTATCTGTGCAAGCCGAACGGACACATACACACTCACACACACAAGCACGCACACAGGCACACACACGCACACACACAAAAACACTTTTCACCTCTCGACTCCTACCAATTAGTCGCCATTTACGACAGGCAGGGCCTTCTTGCCCCGGCCGTATTCTTATCTCTGCAAGCCGAACGGACACATACACACTCACACACACACGCACGCACACACGCACACACACGCACACACACACACACACACACACACACACAAATACACTCTTCACCTCTCGACTCCTACCCATTAGTCGCCTCTTACGACAGGAAGGGCCTTCTTGCCACGGCCGTGTTCTTATCTCTGCGAGCCGACCGGACACACACACACTTACACACGCACACACACAAACACACGCACTTACACACATACACTCTTCACCACTCGACTCCTACGCATTAGTCGCTGCTTACGACAGGCAGGGCCTTCTCGGCACGGACGGGTCCTTATCACTGCGAGCCGACCGGACACACACACTCACACACGCATACATACACGCACACACGCACACACACACATACACTCTTCACCTCTCGACTCCTACCCATTAGTCGCCACTTACGACAGGCAGGGCCTTCTTGCCTCGGCCGTATTCTTATCTCTGCAAGCCGAACGGACACACACACACTCACACACACACGCACGCTCACACGCACACACACGCGCACACGCACACACACACATACACTCTTCACCTCTCGACTCCTACCCATAAGTCGCCTCGTAACGATAGGCAGTGCCTTCTTGCCACGGCCGTGTTCTCATCTCTGCGAGCCGACCGGACACACACACACACTGACACACACACATACACATACAAACTCACACACGCACGCACACACGCACACACACACATACACTCTTCACCTCTCGACTCTTACCCATTATTCTCCTCTTACGAAAGGCATGGCCTTCTTGCCACCGCTTTTTTCTTATCTCTGCGAGCGAAGGGACACACACACACACACACATACACACACACACTCACACACACACACGCACACACGCACGCACACAGGCACACACACATACACTCACACACACACAAACACGCACACACGCACACACACATACATTCTTCACCTCTCGACTCCTACCTATTAGTCGCCTCTTACGACAGGCAGGGCCTTCTTGCCTTGGCCGTGTTCTTATCTCTGCAAGCCGAACGGACACACACACATACTCACACACGCACACACACGCACACACGCATACACACATACACTCTTCACCTCTCGACTCCTACTTATTAGTCGCCCTTTACAAGAGGCAGGGCCTTCTTGCCTCGGCCGTATTCTTATCTCTGCAAGCCAAACAGACACACACACATACACACACACACGCACACACACGCACACACGCACACACACACATACACCCTTCACCTTTCGACTCCTACCCATTAGTCGCCTCTTAACGACAGGCAGTGCCTTCTTGCCACGGCCGTGTTCTCATCTCTGCGAGCCGACCGGACACACACACACACATACACTGACACACACACACATACCTATTACTCGCCTCTCACGACAGGCAGGGCCTTCTTGCCTTGGCCGTGTTCTTATCTCTGCAAGCCGAACGGACACACACACATACTCACACACGCACACACACGCACACACGCACACACACACATACACTCTTCACCTCTCGACTCCTACCTATTAGCCGCCTCTTACGATAGGCAGGGCCTTCTTGCCTCGGTCGTGTTCTTATTTCTGCAAGCCGAACTAACACACACACATACTCACACACGCACACACGCACGCACACACGCACACACACATACACTCACAAACACAAAAACACGCACACATGCACACACACATACACTCTTCACCTCTCGACTCCTACTTATTAGTCGCCCATTACAAGAGGCAGTATTCTTATCTCTGCAAGCCGAACGGACACACACACACTCACACACACACGCACGCTCACACGCACACACACACATACACTCTTCACCTCTCGACTGCTACCTATTAGTCGCCTCTTACGATAGGCAGGGCTTTCTTGCCTCGGTCGTGCTCTTATCTCTGCAAGCCGAACTAACACACACACATACTCACACACGCACACACACGCACACACGCATACACACATACACTCTTCACCTCTCGACTCCTACCCATTAGTCGCCTCTTAACGACAGGCAGTGCCTTCTTGCCACGGCCGTGTTCTCTTCTCTGCGAGCCGACCGGACACACACGCACTCACACACACAAATACACACACACACTCACACACGCACACACCCGCACACTCACACACACATACACTCTTCACCTCTCGACTCCTACCCATTAGTCGCCTCTAACGACAGGCAGGGCCTTCTTGGCACGGAGGTGTCCTTATCACTGCGAGCCGACCGGACACACACACACTCACACACGCACACACACACGCACACACGCACACACACATACACTTTTCACCTCTCGACTCCTACCCATTAGTCGCCACTTACGACAGGCAGGGCCTTCTTGCCTCGGCCGTATTCTTATCTCTGCAAGCCGAACGGACACACACACACTCAGACACACACGCACGCACACACGCACACACACGCACACACGCACACACGCACACACACACATACATACACTCTTCACCTCTCGACTCCTACCAATTAGTCGCCACTTACGACAGGCAGGGCCTTCTTGCCTCGGCCGTATTCTTATCTCTGCAAGCCGAACGGACACACACACACTCACACACACACGCACGCTCACACGCACACACGCACACACGCACACACACACATACACTCTTCACCTCTCGACTCCTACCTATTATTTGCCTCTTACGATAGGCAGGGCTTTCTTGCCTCGGTCGTGCTCTTATCTCTGCAAGCCGAACTAACACACACACATACTCACACACGCACACACACGCACACACGCATACACACATACACTCTTCACCTCTCGACTCCTACTTATTAGTCGCCCCTTACAAGAGGCAGGGCCTTCTTGCCTCGGCCGTATTCTTATCTCTGCAAGCCAAACAGACACACACACACATACACACACACGCACACACACGCACACACGCACACACACACACATACACTCTTCACCTCTCGACTCCTACCCATTAGTCGCCTCTTACGACAGGCAGGGCCTTCTTGCCACGGCCATGTTCTTATCTCTGCGAGCCGACTGGACACACACACACTCACACACACAAATACACACACACACTCACACACGCACACACCCGCACACTCACACACACATACACTCTTCACCTCTCGACTCCTACCCATTAGTCGCCTCTTACGACAGGCAGGGCCTTCTTGGCACAGACGTGTCCTTATCACTGCGAGCCGACCGGACACACACACACTCACACACGCACACACACACGCACACACGCACACACACACATACACTCTTCACATCTCGACTCCTACCCATTAGTCGCCACTTACGACAGGCAGGGCCTTCTTGCCTCGGCCGTATTCTTATCTCTGCAAGCCGAACGGACACACACACACACTCACACACACACGCACGCACACACGCACACACACGCATTCACGCACACACACACATACACTCTTCACCTCTTGACTCCTACCAATTAGTCGCCACTTACGACAGGCAGGGCCTTCTTGCCTCGGCCGTATTCTTATCTCTGCAAGCCGAACGGACACACACACACTCACACACACACGCACGCTCACACGCACACACACACATACACTCTTCACCTCTCGACTGCTACCTATTAGTCGCCTCTTACGATAGGCAGGGCTTTCTTGCCTCGGTCGTGCTCTTATCTCTGCAAGCCGAACTAACACACACACATACTCACACACGCACACACACGCACACACGCATACACACTTACACTCTTCACCTCTCGACTCCTACTTATTAGTCGCCTTTTACAAGAGGCAGGGCCTTCTTGCCTCGGCCGTATTCTTATCTCTGCAAGCCAAATAGACACACACACACATACACTCTTCACCTCTCGACTCCTACCCATTAGTCGCCTCTTAACGACAGGCAGTGCCTTCTTGCCACGGCCGTGTTCTCATCTCTGCGAGCCGACCGGACACACACACACACTGACACACACACACGCACACGCACACGCACACGCACACGCACACGCACACACTCTCCATCTCTCGACTCCTATTTATTAGTCGCCTCTTACGACAGGCATGGCCTTCTTGCCACCGCTTTTTTCTTATCTCTGCGAGCGAAGGGACACACACACACACATACACACACACACACACTCACACACACACACACGCACACACGCACGCATACACGCACACACACATACACTCACACACACAAACACGCACACACGCACACACACATACATTCTTCACCTCTCTAAACCTACCTATTAGTCGCCTCTCACGACAGGCAGGGCCTTCTTGCCTCGGCCGTGTTCTTATTTCTGCAAGACGAACGGACACACACACACATACTCACATACGCACACACGCACGCATACACGCCCACACACATACACTCACACACACACACAAACACGTACACACGCACACACACATACATTCTTCACCTCTTGACTCCTACCTATTAGTCGCCTCTTACGACAGGCAGGGCCTTCTTGCCTTGGCCGTGTTCTTATCTCTGCAAGCCAAACGGACACACACACATACTCACACACGCACACACACACGCACACACGCACACACACACATACACTCTTCACCTCTCGACTCCTACCTATTAGTCGCCTCTTACGATAGGCAGGGCCTGCTTGCCTCGGTCGTGTTCTTATTTCTGCAAGCCGAACTAACACACACACATACTCACACACGCCAACACACACGCACACACGCACACACACACATACACTCTTCACCTCTTGACTCCTACTTATTAGTCGCCCATTACAAGAGGCAGGGCCTTCTTGCCTTGGCCGTGTTCTTATCTCTGCAAGCCAAACAGACACACACACACACATACACACACACTTACACACGCACACACACGCACACGCACACGCACACACTCTCCACCTCTCGACTCCTATCCATTAGTCGCCTCTTAAGACAGGCAGGGCCTTCTTGCCACGGACGTATACCTATCTCTGCAAACCGAACGGACACACACACACACACTTGCACACATACACACACACACATACACGCTTCACCTCTCGACTCCTACCCATTAGTCGCTCCTTACAGCAAGCATGGCCTTCTTGCCACGGACGTATGCTTATCTCTGCGAGCCGAAGGGATACACACACACATACACACACACATACACACACATACTCACACACACGCACACACGCACACACACATACACTCTTCTCCTCTTGACTCCTACCTATTAGTCGGCTCTTACGATAGGCAGGGCCTTCTTGCCTCGGTCGTGCTCTTATCTCTGCAAGCCGAATAGACACACACACACATACACACACACTCTCACACGCACACACACGCACATACGCACACACATATACACTCTTCACCACTCGACTCCTACCCTCTAGTCGCCTCTTACGACGGGCAGGGCCTTCTTGCCACGGCCGTGTTTTTATCTCTGCGAGCCGACTGGACACACACACTCACACACACAAATACACACACACACACTCACACACGCACACACACGCACACACGCACACTCACACACAAATACACTCTTCACCTCTCGACTCCTACCTATTAGTCGGCTCTTACGATAGGCAGGGCCTTCTTGCCTCGGTCGTGCTCTTATCTCTGCAAGCCGAATAGACACACACACACATACACACACACACTCTCACACGCACACACACGCACATACGCACACACATATACACTCTTCACCACTCGACTCCTACCCTCTAGTCGCCTCTTACGACAGGCAGGGCCTTCTTGCCACGGCCGTGTTCTTATCTCTGCGAGCCGACCGGACACACACACTCACACACGCACACACCCACGCACACACGCACACACACACATACACTCTTCACCTCTCGACTCCTACCAATTAGTCGCCACTTACGACAGGCAGGGCATTCTTGCCTCGGCCGTATTCTTATCTCTGCAAGCCGAACGGACACATACACACTCACACACACAAGCACGCACACACGCACACACATGCACACACACAAAAACACTTTTCACCTCTCGACTCCTACCCATTAGATGCCTCTTACGACAGGCATGGCCTTCTTTCCTCGGCCGTATTCTAATCTCTGCGAGCCGAATGGACACACACATACATACACACACACACACTTATACACGCACAAACACACACACACCCACACACGCACACACACACACACACACACACATACACTCTTCACCTCTCGACTCCTACCAATAAGTCGCCACTTACGACAGGCAGGGCCTTCTTGCCTCGGCCGTATTCTTATCTCTGCAAGCCGAACGGACACATACACACTCACACACACAAGTACGCACACACACGCACACACACAAAAACACTTTTCACCTCTCGACTCCTACCAATTAGTCGCCACTTACGACAGGCAGGGCCTTCTTGCCTCGGCCGTATTCTTATCTCTGCAAGCCGAACGGACACATACACACTCACACACACACACGCACGCACACACGCACACACACGCACACACACACACATACACTCTTCACCTCTCGACTCCTACCAATAAGTCGCCACTTACGACAGGCAGGGCCTTCTTGCCTCGGCCGTATTCTTATCTCTGCAAGCCGAACGGACACATACACACTCACACACACAAGCACGCACACACGCACACACACGCACACACACACAAAAACACTTTTCACCTCTCGACTCCTACCAATTATTCGCCACTTACGACAGGCAGGGCCTTCTTGCCACAGCCGTGTTATTATCTCTGCGAGCCGACCGGACACACACACACTCACACACGCACACACACAAACACACGCACTTACACACATACACTCTTCACCACTCGACTCCTACGCATAAGTCGCCGCTTACGACAGGCAGGGCCTTCTTGGTACGGACGTGTCCTTATCACTGCGAGCCGACCGGACACACACACTCACACACGCACACATACACGCACACACGCACACACACACATACACTCTTCACCTCTCGACTCCTACCCATTAGTCGCCACTTACGACAGGCAGGGCCTTCTTGCCTCGGCCGTATTCTTATCTCTGCAAGCCGAACGGACACACACACACTCACACACACACGCACGCACACACGCACACACACGCACACACGCACACACACACATACACTCTTCACCTCTCGACGCCTACCAATTAGTCGCCACTTACGACAGGCAGTGCCTTCTTGCCTCGGCCGTATTCTTATCTCTGCAAGCCGAACGGACACACACACACTCACACACACACGCACGCTCACACGCACACACACGCACACACGCACACACGCACACACACACATACACTCTTCACCTCTCGACTCCTACCTATTAGTCGACTCTTACGATATGCAGGGCTTTCTTGCCTCGGTCGTGCTCTTATCTCTGCAAGCCGAACTAACACACACACATACTCACACACGCACACACACGCACACACGCATACGCACATACACTCTTCACCTCTCGACTCCTACTTATTAGTCGCCCCTTACAAGAGGCAAGGCCTTCTTGCCTCGGCCGTATTCTTATCTCTGCAAGCCAAACAGACACACACACATACACACACACACGCACACACACGCACACACGCACACACACACATACACTCTTCACCTCTCGACTCCTACCCATTAGTCGCCTCTTAACGACAGGCAGTGCCTTCTTGCCACGGCCGTGTTCTCATCTCTGCGAGCCGACCGGACACACACACACACTGACACACACATACACACACACACTCACACACGCACGCACACACGCACACACACACATACACTCTTCACCTCTCGACTCCTACCCATTATTCTCCTCTTACGACAGGCAGGGACTTCTTGCCACGGCCGTGTTCTTATCTCTGCGAGCCGACTGGACACACACACACTCACACACACAAATACACACACACACTCACACACGCACACACACGCACACACGCACACTCACACACAAATACACTCTTCACCTCTCGACTCCTACCCATTAGTCGCCTCTTACGACAGGCAGGGCCTTCTTGCCACGGCCGTGTTCTTATCTCTGCGAGCCGACTGGACACACACACACTCACACACACAAATACACACACACACTCACACACGCACACACACGCACACACGCACACTCACACACAAATACACTCTTCACCTCTCGACTCCTACCCATTAGTCGCCTCTTATGACAGGCAGGGCCTTCTTGCCACGGCCGTGTTCTTATCTCTGCGAGCCGACTGGACACACACACTCACACACAAAAATACACACACACATTCACACACGCACACACACGCACACACGCACACTCACAGACAAATACACTCTTCACCTCTCGACTCCTACCCATTAGTCGCCTCTTACGACAGGCAGGGCCTTCTTGCCACGGCCGTGTTCTTATCTCTGCGAGCGTACTGGACACACACACACTCACACACACAAATACACACACACACTCACACACGCACACACACGCACACTCACACACACATACACTCTTCACCTCTCGACTCCTACCCATTAGTCGCCTCTTACGACAGGCAGGTCCTTCTTGCCTTGGTCGTGCTCTTATCTCTGCAAGCCGAATGGAAACACACACATACACACACACTCTCACACGCACACACACGCACATACGCACACACATAGACACTCTTCACCACTCGACTCCTACCCATTAGTCGCCGCTTACGACAGGCAGGGCCTTCTTGGCACAGACGTGTCCTTATCACTGCGAGCCGACCGGACACACACACTCAGACACGCACACACACACGCACACACGCACACACACACATACACTCTTCACCTCTCGACTCCTACCAATTAGTCGCCACTTACGACAGGCAGGGCATTCTTGCCTCGGCCGTATTCTTATCTCTGCAAGCCGAACGGACACATACACACTCACACACACAAGCACGCACACACGCACACACACGCATACACACAAAAACACTTTTCACCTCTCGACTCCTACCCATTAGTTGCCTCTTACGACAGGCATGGCCTTCTTGCCTCGGCCGTATTCTAATCTCTGCGAGCCGAATGGACACACACATACATACACACACACACTTACACACGCACAAACACACACACACACCCACACACGCACACACACACACACACACACATACACTCTTCACCTCTCGACTCCGACCAATTAGTCGCCACTTACGACAGGCAGGGCCTTCTTGCCTTGGCCGTATTTTTATCTCTGCAACCCGAACGGACACATACACACTCACACACACAAGCACGCACACACGCACACACACGCACACACACAAAAACACTTTTCACCTCTCGACTCCTACCAATTAGTCGCCACTTACGACAGGCAGGGCCTTCTTGCCTCGGCCGTATTCTTATCTCTGCAAGCCGAACGGACACATACACACTCACACACACACACGCACGCACACACGCACACACACAAATACACTCTTCACCTCTCGACTCCTACCCATTAGTCGCCTCTTACGACAGGCATGGCCTTCTTGCCTCTGCCGTATTCTAATCTCTGCGAGCCAAATGGACACACACAAACATACACACACACACTTACACACGCACAACCACACACACACCCACACACGCACACACTTACGTACCCTCTTCACCTCTCGACTCCTACCCATTAGTCGCCTCTTACGACAGGCATGGCCTTCTTGCCTCTGCCGTATTCTAATCTCTGCGAGCCAAATGGACACACACAAACATACACACACACACTTACACACGCACAAACACACACACACACCCACACACGCACACACACACACACACATACACTCTTCACCTCTCGACTCCGACCAATTAGTCGCCTCTTACGACAGGCAGGGACTTCTTGCCACGGCCGTGTTCTTATCTCTGCAAGCCGAACGGACACACACACACGTACACACAAACACACGCACACAGGCACACACGCACACACGCACACGTACACGCACACGCACACACTCTCCATCTCTCGACTAATATCCATTAGTCGCCTCTTAAGACAGGCAGGGCCTTCTTGCCACGGCCGTGTTCTTATCTCTGCGAGCCGAACGGACACACACACACACGCGCATACACGCACACACGTACGCACACACGCACACACACACATACACTCTTCACCTCTCGACTCCTACCCATTATTCCCCTCTTACGACAGGCAGGGACTTTTTGCCACGGCCGTGTTCTTATCTCTGCAAGCCGAACGGACACACACACACACACACACACGCACACACACACGCACATGCACACGCACACGCACACACGCATACACACATACACTCTTCACCTCTCGACTCCTACTTATTAGTCGCCCCTTACAAGAGGCAGGGCCTTCTTGCCTCGGCCGTATTCTTATCTCTGCAAGCCAAACAGACACACACACACATACACACACACGCACACACACGCACACACGCACACACACACACATACACTCTTCACCTCTCGACTCCTACCCATTAGTCGCCTCTTACGACAGGCAGGGCCTTCTTGCCACGGCCATGTTCTTATCTCTGCGAGCCGACTGGACACACACACACTCACACACACAAATACACACACACACTCACACACGCACACACCCGCACACTCACACACACACATACACTCTTCACCTCTCGACTCCTACCCATTAGTCGCCTCTTACGACAGGCAGGGCCTTCTTGGCACAGACGTGTCCTTATCACTGCGAGCCGACCGGACACACACACACTCACACACGCACACACACACGCACACACGCACACACACACATACACTCTTCACATCTCGACTCCTACCCATTAGTCGCCACTTACGACAGGCAGGGCCTTCTTTCCTCGGCCGTATTCTTATCTCTGCAAGCCGAACGGACACACACACACACTCACACACACACGCACGCACACACGCACACACACGCACACACGCACACACACACATACACTCTTCACCTCTTGACTCCTACCAATTAGTCGCCACTTACGACAGGCAGGGCCTTCTTGCCTCGGCCGTATTCTTATCTCTGCAAGCCGAACGGACACACACACACTCACACACACACGCACGCTCACACGCACACACACATACACTCTTCACCTCTCGACTGCTACCTATTAGTCGCCTCTTACGATAGGCAGGGCTTTCTTGCCTCGGTCGTGCTCTTATCTCTGCAAGCCGAACTAACACACACACATACTCACACACGCACACACACGCACACACGCATACACACTTACACTCTTCACCTCTCGACTCCTACTTATTAGTCGCCTTTTACAAGAGGCAGGGCCTTCTTGCCTCGGCCGTATTCTTATCTCTGCAAGCCAAATAGACACACACACACATACACTCTTCACCTCTCGACTCCTACCCATTAGTCGCCTCTTAACGACAGGCAGTGCCTTCTTGCCACGGCCGTGTTCTCATCTCTGCGAGCCGACCGGACACACACACACACTGACACACACACACGCACACGCACACGCACACGCACACGCACACGCACACGTACACACTCTCCATCTCTCGACTCCTATTTATTAGTCGCCTCTTACGACAGGCATGGCCTTCTTGCCACCGCTTTTTTCTTATCTCTGCGAGCGAAGGGACACACACACACACATACACACACACACACTCACACACACACACACGCACACACGCACGCATACACGCACACACACATACACTCACACACACAAACACGCACACACGCACACACACATACATTCTTCACCTCTCTAAACCTACCTATTAGTCGCCTCTCACGACAGGCAGGGCCTTCTTGCCTCGGCCGTGTTCTTATTTCTGCAAGACGAACGGACACACACACACATACTCACATACGCACACACGCACGCATACACGCACACACACATACACTCACACACACACACGCAAACACGTACACACGCACACACACATACATTCTTCACCTCTTGACTCCTACCTATTAGTCGCCTCTTACGACAGGCAGGGCCTTCTTGCCTTGGCCGTGTTCTTATCTCTGCAAGCCAAACGGACACACACACATACTCACACACGCACACACACACGCACACACGCACACACACACATACACTCTTCACCTCTCGACTCCTACCTATTAGTCGCCTCTTACGATAGGCAGGGCCTGATTGCCTCGGTCGTGTTCTTATTTCTGCAAGCCGAACTAACACACACACATACTCACACACGCCAACACACACGCACACACGCACACACACACATACACTCTTCACCTCTTGACTCCTACTTATTAGTCGCCCATTACAAGAGGCAGGGCCTTCTTGCCTTGGCCGTGTTCTTATCTCTGCAAGCCAAACAGACACACACACACACATACACACACACTTACACACGCACACACACGCACACGCACACGCACACACTCTCCACCTCTCGACTCCTATCCATTAGTCGCCTCTTAAGACAGGCAGGGCCTTCTTGCCACGGACGTATACCTATCTCTGCAAACCGAACGGACACACACACACACACTTGCACACATACACACACACACATACACGCTTCACCTCTCGACTCCTACCCATTAGTCGCTCCTTACAGCAAGCATGGCCTTCTTGCCACGGACGTATGCTTATCTCTGCGAGCCGAAGGGATACACACACACATACACACACACATACACACACATACTCACACACACGCACACACGCACACACACACACATACACTCTTCACCTCTTGACTCCTACCTATTAGTCGGCTCTTACGATAGGCAGGGCCTTCTTGCCTCGGTCGTGCTCTTATCTCTGCAAGCCGAATAGACACACACACATACACACACACACTCTCACACGCACACACACGCACATACGCACACACATTTACAGTCTTCACCACTCGACTCCTACCCTCTAGTCGCCTCTTACGACGGGCAGGGCCTTCTTGCCACGGCCGTGTTTTTATCTCTGCGAGCCGACTGGACACACACACTCACACACACAAATACACACACACACACTCACACACGCACACACACGCACACACGCACACTCACACACAAATACACTCTTCACCTCTCGACTCCTACCTATTAGTCGGCTCTTACGATAGGCAGGGCCTTCTTGCCTCGGTCGTGCTCTTATCTCTGCAAGCCGAATAGACACACACACACATACACACACACACTCTCACACGCACACACACGCACATACGCACACACATATACACTCTTCACCACTCGACTCCTACCCTCTAGTCGCCTCTTACGACAGGCAGGGCCTTCTTGCCACGGCCGTGTTCTTATCTCTGCGAGCCGACTGGACACACACACACTCACACACACAAATACACACACACACTCACACACGCACACACACGCACACTCACACACACATACACTCTTCACCTCTCGACCCCTACTCATTAGTCGCGTCTTACGACAGGCAGGGCCTTCTTGCCACGGCCGTGTTCTTATCTCTAAGAGCCGACCGGACACACACACACTCACACACGCACACACACGCTCACACGCACTTACACACATACACTCTTCACCTCTCGACTCCTAAGCATTAGTCGCCGCTTACGACAGGCAGGGCCTTCTTGGCACGGACGTGTCCTTATCACTGCGAGCCGACCGGACACACACACTCACACACGCACACACCCACGCACACACGCACACACACACATACACTCTTCACCTCTCGACTCCTACCAATTAGTCGCCACTTACGACAGGCAGGGCATTCTTGCCTCGGCCGTATTCTTATCTCTGCAAGCCGAACGGACACATACACACTCACACACACAAGCACGCACACACGCACACACATGCACACACACAAAAACACTTTTCACCTCTCGACTCCTACCCATTAGATGCCTCTTACGACAGGCATGGTCTTCTTTCCTCGGCCGTATTCTAATCTCTGCGAGCCGAATGGACACACACATACATACACACACACACACTTATACACGCACAAACACACACACACCCACACACGCACACACACACACACACACATACACTCTTCACCTCTCGACTCCGACCAATTAGTCGCCTCTTACGACAGGCAGGGACTTCTTGCCACGGCCGTGTTCTTATCTCTGCAAGCCGAACGGACACACACACACACGTACACACAAACACACGCACACAGGCACACACGCACACACGCACACGTACACGCACACGCACACACTCTCCATCTCTCGACTAATATCCATTAGTCGCCTCTTAAGACAGGCAGGGCCTTCTTGCCACGGCCGTGTTCTTATCTCTGCGAGCCGAACGGACACACACACACACACGCATACACGCACACACGTACGCACACACGCACACACACACATACACTCTTCACCTCTCGACTCCTACCCATTATTCCCCTCTTACGACAGGCAGGGACTTTTTGCCACGGCCGTGTTCTTATCTCTGCAAGCCGAACGGACACACACACACACACGCACACACACACGCACATGCACACGCACACGCACACACGCATACACACATACACTCTTCACCTCTCGACTCCTACTTATTAGTCGCCCCTTACAAGAGGCAGGGCCTTCTTGCCTCGGCCGTATTCTTATCTCTGCAAGCCAAACAGACACACACACACATACACACACACGCACACACACGCACACACGCACACACACACACATACACTCTTCACCTCTCGACTCCTACCCATTAGTCGCCTCTTACGACAGGCAGGGCCTTCTTGCCACGGCCATGTTCTTATCTCTGCGAGCCGACTGGACACACACACACTCACACACACAAATACACACACACACTCACACACGCACACACCCGCACACTCACACACACATACACTCTTCACCTCTCGACTCCTACCCATTAGTCGCCTCTTACGACAGGCAGGGCCTTCTTGGCACAGACGTGTCCTTATCACTGCGAGCCGACCGGACACACACACACTCACACACGCACACACACACGCACACACGCACACACACACATACACTCTTCACATCTCGACTCCTACCCATTAGTCGCCACTTACGACAGGCAGGGCCTTCTTGCCTCGGCCGTATTCTTATCTCTGCAAGCCGAACGGACACACACACACACTCACACACACACGCACGCACACACGCACACACACGCACACACGCACACACACACATACACTCTTCACCTCTTGACTCCTACCAATTAGTCGCCACTTACGACAGGCAGGGCCTTCTTGCCTCGGCCGTATTCTTATCTCTGCAAGCCGAACGGACACACACACACTCACACACACACGCACGCCCACACGCACACACACACATACACTCTTCACCTCTCGACTGCTACCTATTAGTCGCCTCTTACGATAGGCAGGGCTTTCTTGCCTCGGTCGTGCTCTTATCTCTGCAAGCCGAACTAACACACACACATACTCACACACGCACACACACGCACACACGCATACACACTTACACTCTTCACCTCTCGACTCCTACTTATTAGTCGCCTTTTACAAGAGGCAGGGCCTTCTTGCCTCGGCCGTATTCTTATCTCTGCAAGCCAAATAGACACACACACACATACACTCTTCACCTCTCGACTCCTACCCATTAGTCGCCTCTTAACGACAGGCAGTGCCTTCTTGCCACGGCCGTGTTCTCATCTCTGCGAGCCGACCGGACACACACACACACTGACACACACACACGCACACGCACACGCACACGCACACGCACACGCACACGTACACACTCTCCATCTCTCGACTCCTATTTATTAGTCGCCTCTTACGACAGGCATGGCCTTCTTGCCACCGCTTTTTTCTTATCTCTGCGAGCGAAGGGACACACACACACACATACACACACACACACTCACACACACACGCACGCACACACGCACGCATACACGCACACACACATACACTCACACACACAAACACGCACACACGCACACACACATACATTCTTCACCTCTCTAAACCTACCTATTAGTCGCCTCTCACGACAGGCAGGGCCTTCTTGCCTCGGCCGTGTTCTTATTTCTGCAAGACGAACGGACACACACACACATACTCACATACGCACACACGCACGCATACACGCACACACACATACACTCACACACACACACAAACACGTACACACGCACACACACATACATTCTTCACCTCTTGACTCCTACCTATTAGTCGCCTCTTACGACAGGCAGGGCCTTCTTGCCTTGGCCGTGTTCTTATCTCTGCAAGCCAAACGGACACACACACATACTCACACACGCACACACACACGCACACACGCACACACACACATACACTCTTCACCTCTCGACTCCTACCTATTAGTCGCCTCTTACGATAGGCAGGGCCTGATTGCCTCGGTCGTGTTCTTATTTCTGCAAGCCGAACTAACACACACACATACTCACACACGCCAACACACACGCACACACGCACACACACACATACACTCTTCACCTCTTGACTCCTACTTATTAGTCGCCCATTACAAGAGGCAGGGCCTTCTTGCCTTGGCCGTGTTCTTATCTCTGCAAGCCAAACAGACACACACACACACATACACACACACTTACACACGCACACACACGCACACGCACACGCACACACTCTCCACCTCTCGACTCCTATCCATTAGTCGCCTCTTAAGACAGGCAGGGCCTTCTTGCCACGGACGTATACCTATCTCTGCAAACCGAACGGACACACACACACACACTTGCACACATACACACACACACATACACGCTTCACCTCTCGACTCCTACCCATTAGTCGCTCCTTACAGCAAGCATGGCCTTCTTGCCACGGACGTATGCTTATCTCTGCGAGCCGAAGGGATACACACACACATACACACACACATACACACACATACTCACACACACGCACACACGCACACACACACACATACACTCTTCACCTCTTGACTCCTACCTATTAGTCGGCTCTTACGATAGGCAGGGCCTTCTTGCCTCGGTCGTGCTCTTATCTCTGCAAGCCGAATAGACACACACACATACACACACACACTCTCACACGCACACACACGCACATACGCACACACATTTACAGTCTTCACCACTCGACTCCTACCCTCTAGTCGCCTCTTACGACGGGCAGGGCCTTCTTGCCACGGCCGTGTTTTTATCTCTGCGAGCCGACTGGACACACACACTCACACACACAACTACACACACACACACTCACACACGCACACACACGCACACACGCACACTCACACACAAATACACTCTTCACCTCTCGACTCCTACCTATTAGTCGGCTCTTACGATAGGCAGGGCCTTCTTGCCTCGGTCGTGCTCTTATCTCTGCAAGCCGAATAGACACACACACACATACACACACACACTCTCACACGCACACACACGCACATACGCACACACATATACACTCTTCACCACTCGACTCCTACCCTCTAGTCGCCTCTTACGACAGGCAGGGCCTTCTTGCCACGGCCGTGTTCTTATCTCTGCGAGCCGACTGGACACACACACACTCACACACACAAATACACACACACACTCACACACGCACACACACGCACACTCACACACACATACACTCTTCACCTCTCGACCCCTACTCATTAGTCGCGTCTTACGACAGGCAGGGCCTTCTTGCCACGGCCGTGTTCTTATCTCTAAGAGCCGACCGGACACACACACACTCACACACGCACACACACGCTCACACGCACTTACACACATACACTCTTCACCTCTCGACTCCTAAGCATTAGTCGCCGCTTACGACAGGCAGGGCCTTCTTGGCACGGACGTGTCCTTATCACTGCGAGCCGACCGGACACACACACTCACACACGCACACACCCACGCACACACGCACACACACACATACACTCTTCACCTCTCGACTCCTACCAATTAGTCGCCACTTACGACAGGCAGGGCATTCTTGCCTCGGCCGTATTCTTATCTCTGCAAGCCGAACGGACACATACACACTCACACACACAAGCACGCACACACGCACACACATGCACACACACAAAAACACTTTTCACCTCTCGACTCCTACCCATTAGATGCCTCTTACGACAGGCATGGCCTTCTTTCCTCGGCCGTATTCTAATCTCTGCGAGCCGAATGGACACACACATACATACACACACACACACTTATACACGCACAAACACACACACACCCACACACGCACACACACACACACACACACACACATACACTCTTCACCTCTCGACTCCTACCAATAAGTCGCCACTTACGACAGGCAGGGCCTTCTTGCCTCGGCCGTATTCTTATCTCTGCAAGCCGAACGGACACATACACACTCACACACACAAGTACGCACACACGCACACACACGCACACACACAAAAACACTTTTCACCTCTCGACTCCTACCAATTAGTCGCCACTTACGACAGGCAGGGCCTTCTTGCCTCGGCCGTATTCTTATCTCTGCAAGCCGAACGGACACATACACACTCACACACACACACGCACGCACACACGCACACACACGCACACACACACACACATACACTCTTCACCTCTCGACTCCTACCAATAAGTCGCCACTTACGACAGGCAGGGCCTTCTTGCCTCGGCCGTATTCTTATCTCTGCAAGCCGAACGGACACATACACACTCACACACACAAGCACGCACACACGCACACACACGCACACACGCACACACACACATACACTCTTCACCTCTCGACGCCTACCAATTAGTCGCCACTTACGACAGGCAGTGCCTTCTTGCCTCGGCCGTATTCTTATCTCTGCAAGCCGAACGGACACACACACACTCACACACACACGCACGCTCACACGCACACACACGCACACACGCACACACACACATACACTCTTCATCTCTCGACTCCTACCTATTAGTCGCCTCTTACGATATGCAGGGCTTTCTTGCCTCGGTCGTGCTCTTATCTCTGCAAGCCGAACTAACACACACACATACTCACACACGCACACACACGCACACACGCATACGCACATACACTCTTCACCTCTCGACTCCTACTTATTAGTCGCCCCTTACAAGAGGCAAGGCCTTCTTGCCTCGGCCGTATTCTTATCTCTGCAAGCCAAACAGACACACACACATACACACACACACGCACACACACGCACACACGCACACACACACATACACTCTTCACCTCTCGACTCCTACCCATTAGTCGCCTCTTAACGACAGGCAGTGCCTTCTTGCCACGGCCGTGTTCTCATCTCTGCGAGCCGACCGGACACACACACACACTGACACACACATACACACACACACTCACACACGCACGCACACACGCACACACACATACACTCTTCACCTCTCGACTCCTACCCATTATTCTCCTCTTACGACAGGCAGGGACTTCTTGCCACGGCCGTGTTCTTATCTCTGCGAGCCGACTGGACACACACACACTCACACACACAAATACACACACACACTCATACACGCACACACACGCACACACGCACACTCACACACAAATACACTCTTCACCTCTCGACTCCTACCCATTAGTCGCCTCTTACGACAGGCAGAGCCTTCTTGCCACGGCCTTGTTCTTATCTCTGCGAGCCGACTGGACACACACACACTCACACACACAAATACACACACACACTCACACACGCACACACACGCACACACGCACACTCACACACAAATACACTCTTCACCTCTCGACTCCTACCCATTAGTCGCCTCTTATGACAGGCAGGGCCTTCTTGCCACGGCCGTGTTCTTATCTCTGCGAGCCGACTGGACACACACACACTCACACACACAAATACACACACACACACTTACACAGGCACACACACGCACACTCACACACACATACACTCTTCACCTCTCGACTCCTACCCATTAGGCGCCTCTTACCACAGGCAGGGCCTTCTTGCCACGGCCGTGTTCTTATCTCTGCGAGCCGACTGGACACACACACTCACACACAAAAATACACACACACATTCACACACGCACACACACGCACACACGCACACTCACAGACAAATACACTCTTCACCTCTCGACTCCTACCCATTAGTCGCCTCTTACGACAGGCAGGGCCTTCTTGCCACGGCCGTGTTCTTATCTCTGCGAGCGTACTGGACACACACACACTCACACACACAAATACACACACACACTCACACACGCACACACACGCACACTCACACACACATACACTCTTCACCTCTCGACTCCTACCCATTAGTCGCCTCTTACGACAGGCAGGTCCTTCTTGCCTTGGTCGTGCTCTTATCTCTGCAAGCCGAATGGACACACACACATACACACACACTCTCACACGCACACACACGCACATACGCACACACATAGACACTCTTCACCACTCGACTCCTACCCATTAGTCGCCGCTTACGACAGGCAGGGTCTTCTTGGCACAGACGTGTCCTTATCACTGCGAGCCGACCGGACACACACACTCAGACACGCACACACACACGCACACACGCACACACACACATACACTCTTCACCTCTCGACTCCTACCAATTAGTCGCCACTTACGACAGGCAGGGCATTCTTGCCTCGGCCGTATTCTTATCTCTGCAAGCCGAACGGACACATACACACTCACACACACAAGCACGCACACACGCACACACACGCATACACACAAAAACACTTTTCACCTCTCGACTCCTACCCATTAGTTGCCTCTTACGACAGGCATGGCCTTCTTGCCTCGGCCGTATTCTAATCTCTGCGAGCCGAATGGACACACACATACATACACACACACACTTACACACGCACAAACACACACACACACCCACACACGCACACACACACACACACACATACACTCTTCACCTCTCGACTCCGACCAATTAGTCGCCACTTACGACAGGCAGGGCCTTCTTGCCTCGGCCGTATTTTTATCTCTGCAACCCGAACGGACACATACACACTCACACACACAAGCACGCACACACGCACACACACGCACACACACAAAAACACTTTTCACCTCTCGACTCCTACCAATTAGTCGCCACTTACGACAGGCAGGGCCTTCTTGCCTCGGCCGTATTCTTATCTCTGCAAGCCGAACGGACACACACACACACACGCACACACACACGCACATGCACACGCACACGCACATACGCACACACACATACATTCTTCACCTCTCGACTCCTACCTATTAGTCGTCTCTCATGACTGGCAGGGCCTTCTTGCCTCGGCCGTGTTCTTATCTCTGCAAGCCGAACGGACACACACACATACTCACACACGCACACACACACGCACACACGCACCCACACACATACACTCTTCACCTCTTGACTCCTACCCATTATTCCCCTCTTACGACAGGCAGGGACTTTTTGCCACGGCCGTGTTCTTATCTCTGCAAGCCGAACGGACACACACACACACGCACACACACACACGCACATGCACACGCACACGCTCACACTCTTCACCTCTCGACTCCTACCCATTATTCTCCTCTTACGACAGGCAGGTACTTCTTGCCACGGCCGTGTTCTTATCTCTGCAAGCCGAACGGACACACACATACACACACACACTCACACACACACACGCACACACGCACGCACACACGCACACACACATACACTCACACATACAAAAACACGCACATACGCACACACACATACATTCTTCACCTCTCGACTCCTACCTATTAGTCGTCTGTCACGACAGGGAGGGCCTTCTTGCCTCGGCCGTGTTCTTATCTCTGCAAGCCGAAGGGACACACACACACATACACACACTCACAAACACACACACACACTCACGCACGCACACACGCACACACACATACACTCACACACACACAAACACGCACACACGCACACACACATACATTCTTCACCTCTCGACTCCTACCTATTAGTCGCCTCTTACGATAGGCAGGGCCTTCTTGCCTTGGCCGTGTTCTTATCACTGCAAGCCGAACGGACACACACACATACTCACACACGCACACAAACATACACTTTCACCTCTCGACTCCTACCTATTAGTCGCCTCTTAAGGACAGGCAGTGCCTTCTTGCCACGGCCGTGTTCTCATCTCTGCGAGCCGACCGGACACACACACACACTGACACACACACATACACATACACACACGCACACACACGCACATACGCACACACACACATACACTCTTCACCACTCGACTCCTACCCATTAGTCGCCTCTTACGACAGGCAGGGCCTTCTTGCCACGGCCGTGTTCTTATCTCTGCGGGCCAAATGGACACACACACACTCACACACACAAATACACACACACACTCACACACGCACACACCCGCACACTCACACACACATACACTCTTCACCTCTCGACTCCTACCCATTAGCCGCCTCTTACGACAGGCAGGGCCTTCTTGCCACGGCCGTGTTCTTATCTCTGCGAGCCGACCGGACACACACACACTCACACACGCACACACACAAACACACGCACTTACACACATACAATTTTCACCTCTCGACTCCTACGCATTAGTCGCCGCTTACGACAGGCAGGGCCTTTTTGCCTCGGCCGTATTCTTATCTCTGCGAGCCGAACGGACACACACACACACTTGCATACATACACACACACATGCACGCTTCACCTCTCGACAACCACCCATTATTCGCTCCTTACAGCAAGCATGGCCTTCCTGCCACGGACGTATTCTTATCTCTGCGAGCCGAAGAGATACACACACACATACATACACACATACACACACACATACTCACACACGCACGCACACACGCACACACACATACACTCACACACACACAAACACGCACACACGCACACACACATACATTCTTCACCTCTCGACTCCTACCTATTAGTCGCCTCTTACGAATAGGCAGGGCCTTCTTACCTCGGTCGTGCTCTTATCTCTGCAAGCCTAACGGACACACACACACACATACACACTCTCACACGCACACACACGCACATACGCACACACATATACACTCTTCACCACTCGACTCCTACCCATTAGTCGCCTCTTACGACAGGCAGGGCCTTCTTGCCACGGCCGTGTTCTTATCTCTGCGGGCCAACTGGACACACACACACTCACACACACAAATACACACACACTCACACACGCACACACACGCACACACGCACACTCACACACACATACACTCTTCACCTCTCGACTCCTACCCATTAGTCGCCTCTTACGACAGGCAGGGCGTTCTTGCCACGGCCGTGTTCTTATCTCTGCGAGCCGACTGGACACACACACACTCACACACACAAATACACACACACACTCACACACGCACACACCCGCACACTCACACACACATACACTCTTCACCTCTCGACTCCTACCCATTAGCCGCCTCTTACGACAGGCAGGGCCTTCTTGCCACGGCCGTGTTCTTATCTCTGCGAGCCGACCGGACACACACACACTCACACACGCACACACACAAACACACGCACTTACACACATACAATTTTCACCTCTCGACTCCTACGCATTAGTCGCCGCTTACGACAGGCAGGGCCTTCTTGCCTCGGCCGTATTCTTATCTCTGCAAGCCGAACGGACACACACACACTCACACACACACGCACGCACACACGCACACACACGCACACACACATACACTCTTCACCTCTCGACTCCTACCAATTAGTCGCCACTTACGACAGGCAGGGCCTTCTTGCCTCGGCCGTATTCTTATCTCTGCAAGCCGAACGGACACACACACACTCACACACACACGCACGCTCACACACACACACACACACACACGCACACACGCACACACACACATACACTCTTCACCTCTCGACTCCTACCTATTAGTCGCCTCTTACGATAGGCAGGGCTTTCTTGCCTCGGTCGTGCTCTTATCTCTTCAAGCCGAACTAACACACACACATACTCACACACGCACACACACGCACACACGCATACACACATACACTCTTCACCTCTCGACTCCTACTTATTAGTCGCCCCTTACAAGAGGCAGGGCCTTCTTGCCTCGGCTGTATTCTTATCTCTGCAAGCCAAACAGACACACACACATACACACACACGCACACACACGCACACACGCACACACACACATACACCCTTCACCTCTCGACTCCTACCCATTAGTCGCCTCTTAACGACAGGCAGTGCCTTCTTGCCACGGTTGTGTTCTCATCTCTGCGAGCCGACCGGACACACACACACACTGACACACACACACATACCTATTACTCGCCTCTCACGACAGGCAGGGCCTTCTTGCCTCGGCCGTGTTCTTATCTCTGCAAGACGAACGGACACACATACATACTTACACACGCACACACGCACGCACACACGCACACACACATACACTCACACACACACAAACACGCACACACGCACACACACATACATTCTTCACCTCTCGACTCCTACCTATTAGTCGCCTCTTACGACAGGCAGGGCCCTCTTGCCTTGGCCGTGTTCTTATCTCTGCAAGCCGAACGGACACACACACATACTCACACACGCACAAACACACGCACACACGCACACACACACATACACTCTTCACCTCTCGACTCCTACCTATTAGCCGCCTCTTACGATAGGCAGGGCCTTCTTGCCTCGGTCGTGTTCTTATTTCTGCAAGCCGAACTAACACACACACATACACACACACTTACACATGCACACACACGCACACGCACACACTTTCCACCTCTCGACTCCTATCCATTAGTCGCCTCTTAAGACAGGCAGGGCCTTCTTGCCACGGACGTATACCTATCACTGCGAGCCGAACGGACACACACACACACTTGCACACATACACACACACATGCACGCTTCACCTCTCGACTCCTACCCATTAGTCGCTTCTTACAGCAAGCATGGCCTTCCTGCCACGGACGTATTCTTATCTCTGCGAGCCGAAGGGATACACACACACATACATACACACATACACACACACACATACTCACACACGCACGCACACACGCACACACACATACACTCACACACACACAAACACGCACACACACATACATTCTTCACCTCTCGACTCCTACCTATTAGTCGCCTCTTACGAATAGGCAGGGCCTTCTTGCCTCGGTCGTGCTCTTATCTCTGCAAGCCGAACGGACACACACACACATACACACTCTCACACGCACACACACGCACATACGCACACACATATACACTCTTCACCACTCGACTCCTACCCATTAGTCGCCTCTTACGACAGGCAGGGCCTTCTTGCCACGGCCGTGTTCTTATCTCTGCGGGCCGACTGGACACACACACTCACACACACAACTACACACACACACTCACACACACAAATACACACACACACTCACACACGCACACGCCCGCACACTCACACACACATACACTCTTCACCTCTCGACTCCTACCCATTAGCCGCCTCTTACGACAGGCAGGGCCTTCTTGCCACGGCCGTGTTCTTATCTCTGCGAGCCGACCGGACACACACACTCACACACGCACACACACAAACACACGCACTTACACACATACACTCTTCACCTCTCGACTCCTACCCATTATTCTCCTCTAACGACAGGCAGGGACTTCTTGCAA